>NC_068939.1:55099729-55204729 GCF_016801865.2 Culex pipiens pallens
TGAAAGTTGAACTATTTCTGAAAGAATTTGGGGCGTAATCTTTCCAAATGTAAATATTTAAATTCATTATCCTAAATATTTCAGACCATCAGATGCAACTGCAACCGGAGTAAGCTTTAATTCCCACTGCACTACAATCCTGTTCCTGATCCTATGAAAAATTACTCTCTGATGACTTGTTGGCACACCATAATTTCTCCCTTTACTGCCCAAAACCACCACCGGCAAAACGACACAAAACTTGCATGGGTGGGTCATAAAAAGTAATAAACTCCCAAGTGTGTGCACTGCCAGGTCGCCGACGCCGCCACAATCACAAATATGGTGTAAAGTTGTTGAAAATTGTCGGTTTTTGTACGACCTAGCGGGTCATTCGGAGCGGTTCCGAAGTTTTGTTCCTGCTTTACGACTTCCGGAAAACTGCAAAGGCTCAGACGGCGCAAAACTTCCGACCATGGAGGACCTCCTAAAGGTGACCAGCTCACGCGAAGTGCAGGCTGGTTGGGTTTGCGCTAATGAGATTTGCGTTTCTGGTGAAATTTACAAACTCGTTTCCACCATAATCGATGCAAAATTGGTGGCGAGGGAAACAATTGGAAGGTGGTGGTGGTTTGAGGGATAAGACGTTTTCATCAGCAGTAAAAATTGATTGCTGCAAATGTTTGGTTATAATACAGTTTTATTGCATTGAGAAAAACAGAAGTAACACGTAACTGGATAAAATGGAATTGAATTTGATTTGAAGAAACAATTTTGTGAAATTAAATTTGGTATGTCTATAAATCTATTATTGTACAGGATTAATCTCCTTAATCCATTCACATGAAAACATAACCAATTCAAAATCACTAGGCTAACTGTTTAAGGGGTTCATGCACGTAGATATTCATTAAATTTGATGTAATAGAAAACAATAAAAACCATTGAAAAGATGATTTTCAATCACTTCTAAAAGTTTCATGAAGATTTTTCATAAATTAAATTCGCTCAAAATTTGTGTGCTAGGCGAACTGTCAAACTTTGTGAGCTTTTTTTTTTCGAAACACCGGGTTGATTTACGGGTGCCACGATATCTCAAGACGGGATGGACCAAACTGGCTAGAATTTAAGGTGAAGAATCGCAAGATATATTCCGTGTAAATAACGAATAACTGATTTAGAAATTTTGCCAATTTAAAACATATAAAAATAAAAACTGGCGATTTTTTACAAGAAAACATAAAAATATGTTTAGCTTTTTTCAAATAAGTTTTTTGAAAATCGGCCTGAGTCTGATTTAACGAGTCTTCACCACAATTTTGAGCCAATTTGATCAAAGCAGTGTTGAGTAATCGTGGCACCCGTTTTTTTTAAACTACAATACAAAATATGAGTTTGGAAATTTGAGAAGGTTGAAATTGATCCGAAAAAAATCAATTTTCGAAAAAAAACCGCATAGCAAAAATTGTCATGGCGTCATTTTAATCGATTTCAGCTATCATGAACGCTAATGAAAGGAGGCCGATTTTCGACTTGGAAGAAAAAAAATTTTTTTTTCCAGTTTTAAATGTGAAACCCAACATTTGAAAACTAATATAAAAACTAAAAACGAGTAGATCTCTAGATTTTTGCTAATTATTTTGCGATTTATTTAATTGTCATACGAAGAAAATTTGAAAATGTTTGAAACTCTATAACTTGAAAAGTAATTTGGTGTCCCAATTAATTAAAAAATAATCCAAAATTTTTAAATTTGTTCTAAAATAAGAACAAATATTTTTTCATTTTCTATTTGTAAACCTTTTCAAATGTTACGCATAATTTTAGAATATTGAAATTATTAGTATTTAAAAGGTCTGTGAATTTAAAAAAAAAAAAACACATTTTTGAGGATTTAAAATTGTAACAAAAGTTTTCGAGATATCGTTTGTTAAAAACAAACAGTTTAAAAGTTTAAAGTTTAATGAGTTAACTGCAAGAAAATTTTCCTAGCTTTCAAAAAAATCCGGACGTGCAAAAAGCAATCAGAAAGTGGCTATAACTTGAGAATGGCACATTTTATGAAAGAAGAAGTGTAATGTACTTTACGATTGCAAATTCGAATCGGCTTTAAAACATTCTTTAAAAATAATGGCTGTTTTTCAACATTAAAGAAAACACTACATTTTCAAAAAAATCATCTCTTCGGAACCATTTTTTTTTGAATTAAAATATTAGTGATAAAAGAATATCTCAGAATAAAAATAGAATTTCAGGAATCTGTAAGGATGTGCGAACTAAACTTGATTTAGTTTAAAATCTACATGCGACAGTTAGCACGACAACAACGATGAAAATTAGACTAGTTAATTTTAGTATAATCTTTTGAAAATGCCGTGATATGAAATATTTTCAAAATCCAAAAGTGAAATAGTAAATAAAAAACCTTATTCAATACATTCTAACAGATGTCGACAAATTTAATATCAAATCACAGCTTGAAACTTTTCAGGAAGACGATGATGCAAGAAGCTCAAATCTGCATCCTGCTAATAAGATGCCAAATCGCTATTAACTGCGAATATTTTGACACCGTGTGACCAAATGTTTTCTGTTTACGCATGGCAGTTTGCACACGAGGAAGCAGGGCACTGCACTCTGCTGCCGCCGGCTTCTCCGCCGTCGTCGTCAATTTGTGATTATAAATAAAACGAATATTTTAAAAATGTTCTCACCTATTACGAAATGCAAACCGACAAATTCCTTCGTGTTTTTTGTGGGGTTGTTGATCGCGTTTTTTTTTGTGTTTTTGTTGACCTTTCCAAAAACTTTTTTTTTTAAGATTTGAAGATTCTGGAGAGTGGAACCTGCTGGTCAAAAACGTCCAATCGTTGCTTAGTATTCAAGTGTGCTAAACGCAAAAAGTTCAACCCGATTTTAGCCGCTGCAGCAGCCAGATCAGCCCGGCGGAGTTGAACGACCTATCATCGCTGCTCTATCTGCTGGTTCTGCTGCAAAGCAAGAGAAACAGCCGGCGCGCAAAAAAAAGTCACACTCGCGCGAAAAACCGGCCAAGTCGTGCGCGTCCGACAACAGAACGGCAACCAGCCAGCAACAACAACAACAACAACAAACAACACATGGCCTCTGATGAGTGCAGATTGTTTGCAGTCGGGCGACTCTGCACCAGTAACTTTGGGAGGAGGAGAAGGAGGTGGTGGTGCGTCGTGAGAGAATAAGTTCACCTTTCTGGCTCGGGATTGACCAGGTCTGGAAACTTCCTCCTGTGTGTTTGTGCGTTTGTGTGTGTGTGTTTGCATCCACTGTTAAAAAAATCAAAATGGGTAATGGGTAAGTCTACCAACTCACATGGAATCGGGAAAAGTTACCCCGACCTCGCATCGATTTAAGTGAAACTTTGTCCTAAAGGGTAACTTTTGTCCCTGATCACGAAACCGAAGTCCGTTTTTTAATATCTCGTGACGGAGGGGTGATATGAGCTCTTTCAGTTTTGAACATGCAAAAAAAGAGGTGTTCTTCAATAATATGCAGCCTGAAACGGTGATGAGATAGAAATTGGACGCCCAATTTGATGGCGTACTCAAAATTCCGAATAAACGTATTTATCATCGAAAAAAACACTAAAAAAGTTTTAATACTCTGGAATTTTCCATTACTCTACTTTAAAATATATTGGAAAATTTTATTTTAAGGATAATTTAATGTTGATTATTTAAGCAAATCCCTTGATTTAATGTACTTTTCGATATTACATAGACCCAGTATAGTCATTATTCATTTAGAATAAAAAAAAATCATTCTAAAATTTCGTGTTTAGACAAACTTTACAGGGTTGTTTTTTAGAGTGTATTAATATTCTACAAAGTTTTGAAGCAGACAATTACAAAAAAATTGATATAAAACATAAGGTGTTTGCTTATAAACATCACGAGCTATCACGATTTTACGAAAAAAAGTTTAGAAAAAGTTGTCGTCGTTGATCATGGCCGTTCATGGTCACCCGCGACAGACACGGATGACGAAACAAAGAGAAAAGCATAAAGTAAATTTTTCAAAACTTTACAACTTTGTTGAACATTTTGACACTCTAAAAAGTAACCCTGCAAAGTTAGAAAAAAAACACGAAATTAAAAAAAAATGTTAATATGAAAATGACCCTTCTCGGTCTATGTAGATTCGAAAAGTACATTAAATTTCTCTTAAAATGACATGTTCCATATTTTTTTACAGTTTTGTAACGAAAAATTACCGAGTTTTAACTTTTTAGTGTTTTTTGCCTGGTATAGGGTTTGCTTTTGGCTTCGACTCAAAATCAAGCTTCGTAATCCAATCATTTCTCGAGAAATATTTATTCAAAAAATCTGTTTCGATGAAAAATACTTTTTTGCAATTCCGTCGTGAAACTAATTACTTTTCCTGTCATTCTTGAACGACGAAACAGCCTACTTTTCTGTACCAAAAATAACAGAATCGAATAGTAACCCTTTTCAAAACAAATGCTGAAAAGTTCTACTTTTCAGCACTGAAATGGATGCTGAAAAGTTGAACTTTTCAGCCTTTGTTTCGAAAAGTTATACTTTTCAACATTTTTTGAATTAAACGATTCATTGACTCAATGCATGGACATTTATCCTATAATTCTGTTCAAAGGGTGTTTTTGGAATTGCAAAAAACGTTGTATGGAACTCGTTGCAAAACTTAATGTTTTCATCACTCGTTGGATAAATGTACGACTCGTGCTGAAAAAATCCTCTTTTCGCAACTTGTTGCATAAACTACTATTTTTTAAGTTCTAAGTACGCCATCAAAGTTTCTTTGATACCAAATTTCTATCTTATCACCGTTTCAGGCTGCACATTATTGAAAAACACCTCTTATTTAGCAGGTTCAAAAATGGAAGGGGTCGTACCAGCCCTCCGTCACGAGATATCAAATAACGAACCTTGGATTTGTGATCGGACAAAAGTTACTTAGGACAACGTCTCACGCAAATTGAAGAGGGGTCGGGGATAATTTTTCCGATTTCGTGTGAGTTGGTTGAGGATTACCCATACTGATTTAGATATTTTATTCGTTTTCTTCTTAAATATTTTTTGCCTTCCTCACTTTACTGAGGAAAGGCTATAAAATCACTCGAAAAACGAACTTTTTAATTAAACCTGCTAGACCTACCTTCATTTGTACATATCGACTCAGAATCACCAGCTGAGCAAATGTCTGTGTGTTTGGCTGTATGTAGACATGTGTACCAAATCAATGTCACTGGAATATCTTGTCACAGGCTCAACCAATTTTGGCCGGAATGGTTTTAATCGATCCGTCTTAACGTCCCCTAAGTTGCTATTAAAATTCATGCAGTTTTATCAAAGTTATGTTAAAAAAACTGTTTCATATTAAATTAAAATTATGGTAAAAAGGGTGTTTTTCATGAAACCCTCACATGTTATATATTTTTAGAAAGCATATGAGAAGACCTTTCTTGTGGATTAAGAATTTTCAAGGTCTGACTTACCTATCTAAAATAACAAACAGTTTAAAAAATGGTCTGAATTTACATAACCTCAAATGGTCCCGTCTGATCGCCACGAAAAAAGCCTTGAAGAGGGATGCCAGGCGGTGAATCTTGACAAAAAGTCTGTAGGATGTCTGTTTTTTTTACTCGTCACTTATTTTCATAATAGATTTTGTTATGAAACTAAATGTATCGTGAATGAAAATGTAATGTGAAAATTAATTAGAATCAAGTGTTAAATTTTTCTTTCGTTTTGTATTTTTTTATCTGTATTTTTTTTAAATAAAGAAAAAAAAACTCAAAAGTATTATTCATTGCAAAACGAACCTAAATAATAATCAACAGTTTTGCTTAGTTATTCCATTTATAAAATTTTGTCAACATATTTTTAAAACTGTTAAAAAGAGCAAATAATGTCCTTAATCAATTTTCCGAGCTATCATCCGACTTCGTAAGGTTGCCCATAAAAAATGGTATGTAAATATTCGAAACTCTTTATCATGAGATAAATCTTTTCGATTGATTTGGTGCACAGTAAAAAATAATGTAAATTTGGAAGCTGTAATTGTACCTCTTTTATGATGTAATTTTACCTCAAATTAGACTGAAAAAGTGACATTACACCAGAAAAGTGGTAAAATTGCACATTTCCAGAGGTAAAATCACACCTTTTTTTGACATAAAAGATGTACCCCTTCCCAGATGTAATATTACCATGATTTTTTTCTGTGTGCCTTCGGCAAAGTATGAGTATTCTATTCAGGATTTGTTTGAGGAGCTGAAAAAAATTCCTAAACATTTAATTCAGTTAACAAATTTGCAAAATGAATTTTGGGAGTCGAATGGACCATTTTCATGTTATGTTTTTATTTTCTTTTCAAATAATGAGTCATTTGAACATTTTCAATAAAGTATGTTTTAAATAAATTGCCCTTTTCCAACTGTAAGATATCTACAACTTCTTTTAACTTCTAGTTAAAAACGCATTGTATTTTCCACTACTAGAAAAGTTAAAATTATCCAAAAATGCAATCCATTCTATGTTTCAAACAGATTTTCATAAGGAATATCCTTAACTTTGAATTTATTTCATTGATTCAGTAAAGCTAAATTTAAGTTGCTACGTACAAATCAATTTTAAAGAAAATTCAGTTTTATCTATGAAAGGCTTTTACTTGGCGAACCCTGAGGTTATGAGTGATTCTTTTGTAAAAGTGTCCGTGGAACACAACGTCCATTGTAAAACTTCTAAATTTTCCAATTATTCTCAAATGATGAAACGGTTTTCTTTTCGTAGCATTATCTAACATTTTTTCAGCATCCATTTGAGGTCCGAAACAGTTCAACTTTTCAGCACTTGTATCAAAATAGTAGTTTATGAAACAAGGTTCAAAGGCTGAAAAGTTCTAATTTTCCGCACTGTTTTTTTATTGGTTAGGAAATGTAGGCTTTTTCATTGCTCTCATAAGACAAGCAAAGTTGATAGTTTTGAAAAACAGAATTGCAAAAAAAAAATTCAGCACTCAAATAAAGGCTGACTAGTTTTTATTTTATTTTTGGCGATGAAAGGGAGACAGTTTAGTTATTTGAGAAGGCCAGGAAAAGTAAGTAGTTTTTTACGGAATTGCAAAAATTGATAATATAATTCCTTGGACAATATACTATTAAATGCAATTGGAAGAAAGTTTTTTGGTCTAATAGTTGCAAAATTATGAACAAAAGAACAAAAAGTTTATTTTTTTTGAAATCGTCAAAAAGTGGGTGGTTCAAAAAAAAAGTGAATTTTTCAATTTCTTACTGTGCTCACTCTCAGGTGAGGGCGGAGGGGGCCGATCGTTCGCACAGCAGCAAGCACCGTTCAAGGACAACGAGAACGCGGGAGGCGAATAAACTCTTGTACAGCAGCAACAGTCTGCACCGCGGATGCACTCTGCTGGACTGCTTTTTTTTCTCGCTGAAACTGTTTTTTTGTTGTTCGTTGCCCCAGCGATTCAGTTCAAACTCCTTTATCATGATTGATCCCCGCCGCGAAGGGATTTCTTCAGCTCGGCTGGAGTTGCAGCTGTTGCAGCACGGTGTTCTGGTTCTGGGCTTTTGGGATCTGGGACGGCGGGATTTGGGCTTGGGTCCAGTGAACCGGCGAAAGGTGAACGATATTGCGTTGTATCAATTTTAAGACGAGACATGGTTGTTTGGGTGGACTTGAAGGAAGAATAACATTTAAGCGATGTACATCTTTGCTGGGCAGTGTTTGAAAATGTTCGATGACAAGTGGAATAACCAGGGAAAGCAAGCAGTTACTTTGAATGTTTATTGAGAAGATTCGAGTTTGTTGAAATTATCATAAAATTATCATAGAAAAAACCGTTCAAGATTTATACCAGTTTTTCAAAGTAAACATTGCGGTTTAAATGTAAATTTGATTGGATAATTCAAACAAAGTTAAATTCCAGGAAAATTAACAATGTCGTTGCACCCACGAAACCATAAATAGTTGCATCTTCAGTAAGTCACCCAAATGACAAACTACATCCCAGGGGATATTCCCAGCCGTTTCAACCGACCTCAGACAGATCCTTCAACACGAGGGAATCTTCAACACCAGCACCGGCGCAAAATGACTAATAGTGTGAGCCATAATTGGCACTGCTTGGGTGAGGTTAATGTGCAATATCGAGGTTCCCCTCCCCTTGGGAACTAACAGCTAAACTTCTCCGCCAAAGAAGCCGCTGCGTTTTCCTCGATGTCAACGTGATTGATGACCGCCGATTCCTGTGCGGCAGGACCACACACAGTGGTTTAGGTGGGAACTTGTTCAGGGATCTTGAGTCTGAGTCAGTGTTTTGTGCTTATGAAATTTGAAACTTTGTGAAAAAATGGACTTACAGAAACATTCAATTTCACGGCGTATTTTCTAGAACAACCTTATCAAGAAAAAAATAGTCATCGCTACTTTCAAATGTGTCTTATAGGAAATTTTTTCAGCTTTCAAATGCTTCTAAAAGTGAAATGTTTCATCGGTAAATTTCTGAGATATCTCTTTTTTAAGTTTTTTGGTTTTAAATTCCTTTATTATTTATTGGAAACTATATACCGTAAACTGGGGTCAATTGGGACAAATTGGGCGAATTGGGACAGCAGTTTTAAACATGTTGGAGCACAATATTTTGATTTTTCTGGTTGGTTTCGGTTAGAACAGACTTAGGCCACCAAAATGTGTACATCCATTTCGAATTTTAAAGGCTTTAAGTGCTCTAAACACTGCTGTCCCTATTCAGACTGTAGTCCCGATTCACCCCAGATTACGGTACTAACAGTTCAGAAAACTTATCAAATGATGTGTTTCATGAGTCATTTACTCATCAAAATGTTTGCACATTTTGATGAGTAAGACAAGATTGCAAACCGCTAAACATTTTGAAAATTATGTTTTGTCTAAGTTTTTGAATACATGGGATTTATTCAGAAATTAAAATCATAAAACAGTGTAAAAATATATTTTTTACAAGAATTATTTGATAATTACATATGTTTTGTGTACAAATATCACGTGTCTACTCTGATTTAGCTTGTTCAACCGAAACTTTGGCAGGTTTGTGATTGTTAATGGTATTATTGAATTTTAATGAATAAATTTGATATTTTCTTAAGCAAACATTAACCAGGAACATAAATACAAATATGATTTTAAATCAAAAATGTACTACATATTACTGTAGCAAGCTTCAAAAGTCATATTTTCATGAGTATAAAATGAAAATAAAATTTTATAAAATGTTTTCTGTAGAAAATGCACTTAAAAGTAGCAATAAAACTCGAGTCTTCCAATTCAGAATTCTGAAAACACCGTCGCAAACATTTAAATTGTATTTTAACAAAAAAAATCTAACAGAAACTTTCTTTCCAAACTATTTGAACAAAAATCAAGACATTTATATTTTTTAAGATGAGATTGAAGATGAGAGTCTTATAAACTTCTAAAATATTGCTAATTCCTTGATCATTTAATACAAAAAAAAAACTGAAACAATCATTTCATACTATTGAAAAGTATTTCTCCTAAAGTAATTTGCAGTATAATTTCGAGTATAAAACATGTTTTGTATCCATGCAACTAGTTAGTGTTTGATTAAGGAAATATGATATTTATTCATAAAAATCTTGTAATACCCTATCAATCTCAAACCTGTAGAAATTTCGGTTGTATCAGCTAATTCCAAGCTGAATCAGAGCAGACCGGTGTTATTTGTACACAACAATTATGTAATAATCTATTTGTTCTTGTAAAAATAATATTTCAATACGGTTTTATTAATTTATTATTTGAATAAATCCCACATATTCAAAAATTCGGTTAAAACTCAATTTTCAAAATATTTAGCGGTTTGCAACCTTCTACAAAGTTGTTTCTTGTCTTATTTTGCACATTTTGTTCAGTAAAATACACATCATTTGACAAGTTTCCTGGACTGTTATTTAAAAGTTTCCAATAAATGATCAAGGATTTTAAAAGAAAAAACTTAAAATAGAGATATCTCAGAAATTTCCCGATGAAACATTTCGCTCTTAGAAGCATTGGAAAGCTGAGAAAATTTCCTATAAGACACTTTTGAAAGTAAGGATGACTATTTTTTCTCCTTAAGGTTGCCCAGAAAACACGCCGTGATTTATTATTTTTTTAGATTTGGTTTACATTTGCAAGAAAAAAGACTATTTTGATGACAGTTTCTTTTTTCTGAACAGTTTCATGCTAACACTTAAGCATCAGTGTAAACCGTCTCGTAGGTTTCGTACGTCTCATAAGTCTCACCTCCCTTTGATCCAGAAGATTGAGTTCTCGACGAAGAGGAGGAAGATCCTCCAATTGTTCGCGAAGAAGCAACCTGTCCTCCGGACGTAACGGTCTTTGCACCAGCTGACTTGACAATGGTTTGACTTCCAGCCGATCTCAGTCCTCCGGCAGATCCCGAAGATGTCCTGGTTACCGATTGTGTCGATCGCGAAGATCCAGTTGAACGCGAAGCTCCACGGAATTCCGAAGAGCGCCCTCCAGCGGTCTTAGTCGAAACTTGAGCGGCTTGACCAGCGGACTGGATTCCTCCAGCAGGACGAGAGAGCGAAACTTGCTTCAGTGAAGCTGTCGACTGAACTGCTCCGGTTTGGCGACCACGAGATTCCGAAGATTTTCCTCCAGACACCTTCATCGAAGATGATTTCACAATCGTTTGGCTTGCGGATTGCACACCTCCAGCTGGACGAGGTCCACGGATCTCTGATGATCTTCCTCCAGATACCTTCATTGAAGATGTTTTCGTAATCGATTGACTTCCGGTTTGCACACCTCCAGCTGATCCACCACGAGCCTCATGAGATCGTCCACCTCCTGCCTTCATGGAAACTTGCTTCAGAGAAGCTTGACCGGCCGATTGCGCACCTCCGGCTCCACGAGCCTCATGAGAACGTCCACCTCCTCCCATCTTCATCGAAACTTGCTTCACAGTTGACTGACTTGCCGATCGCATACCTCCAGCAGAACGTTTACCTTCCTTGGATTCCGCAGACCGTCCACCACCAGCTTTCATCGACACAGTCTTCGTCATTTTACGTCCACCCAGTTTCGCTGATCCAGACGAACGTGAAGCACCGTGAGACTCCGACGAAGATTTTCCGCCAGATTTCTTCATCGATTTCTTAACAACCCTGCCGGATCCGGACGATCCCGTTGAGGTGGTCTGCGATCCGGACGACGTGGAAGTGCTGGATCCGCCGGAAGTGGACGTTTGCGATCCCGAAGAGGTGCTCTGTCCTCCGGTTGTGGTGGTGGTCGTCACGGTCTGGCCTCCGGTTGAGGTGGAAGATCCCGACGAGGTCTGGCTACCGGATGAAGAAGAGGAGGAGCTACTTCCGGAGGACGTACTTGTCGGGTCATCGTAGGTGTACTCCGTGTATTCGACGTACTCGATGTACTCGATCACCGTTCCGTTGGCAAGTGTTTTTGTGGTGATGTTTTGAGCTACGGCGCAGCCGGCAAAGAAGATTGCCACCGCTAGTACAGTGAGTCCCTTCATCCTGAACGATTAAAGCTGCCTGATGAGCTGGTGAAGGCGGGCTCAGCCTTTTTATATCAAGCAAATTGATCTAAATGGCGGATCATCTCGTTCAAGTGTTATGCAAGTATAACGTTTTAGAAAATTTTGCTGACGCAAATCTTTCGCAAAATGTTTGGCTCGTGGAATTTTCGAGGCTATTCTGTTGCTTGTCTTTATAACGGTTAACATTGTTCTGAAAACTGGGCATACGTTTAATTTTTTACTATTAGGCTACTTTTTCAAACACATGTTTACTTTTTAGACTGTATCGTATGGCTTATGTCTGTAATAACTTACCAAATGATTCCTTTGTTTGTCATGTCCTTGCTATTTTTACTCCAGACATTTGAAAACAATGCCTTCTTTGAATTTCAAATTGATTTCTTCTTCATTTTTGAAACGAATAAAAATTGGCATAGTGACTTAATGGTCACGGCTTGTGTCTCATAATCGAATGGTTCAGGGATCAATTTCCGAATATTTTCAGTTGGAATTGATCTTTTAGTGTGAATTGAAAAAAAAAAAACAATTTCAATCGAATCGTTTGCTGGGAATATTTCGGACATTTTTTTTTTGTATTTTTTGATTTGGAAGAAACTTTGTGCGAAAACTTTTCTATGACCAAAGTTCGTCCATAAAAGTCTCAATGCAATTTTGGCAGCTGTCCATATAGAAAGGCTATTCAAATATTCAAAAATCTTGAGTATCTTGAGGACAGATTTTTTTATCGATTTAGTGACTTCAGTAAGGTTGTAGATACAGTACTTGTTCGGTAACTATACGAAAAATGCCGAGGAGACCACCGATATCTACTTAATCTTCTATCTATATATATAAAAAATTTCGACGGTTTTGTTCGAACGCGAATCAGTTCAATACGGAGCGTCGGATTGAGGTGCTTTTTGTTGCGTTGGGTTCGTATAAGCCCAAGGAAGGTTCTTACGCTAACTAATTGACATTTTGACCACTCTGGAACCGATTCCGGATCATCGGCAAATTGTGTGGAGAAAGTTACGTAAAATCATATTTTGATCACAGGAGGCTGAATAAGCAAAAAATCAAAAAACGTCAACAAACGAAAAAAAGGCAGAACGAAGTTTGTCGGAGGCTTGTAAAACATAAAAATTAAAGTTAATTGTGACTTGAAATTTCATAAAAACTTGTATTATTTTATTTATTACACTTGGTTTTTGCATCCACTGACCTCTTGGTTATTTTGGCTTGTTTTTATTTTTTTGACGTTTGTCTGCTTCTTAGGTGGGCTATAGTGCAGTTATCGAACGCCCAGTCAAAAAGCAGACCAGTTAAACAACGCCCAGTTACTGAACAAGAACTGTACTGCGTATGAATTCTGGAATTATAGTTATGTTCTAAAAAATACCAAAAAAATATGTTTTTGAATTGACTTTTCAAACAACCCCTCCCCCCCGCACCACTTTTCAAAGTCGACCTTAAAAATGAGAGAGCATAGCAATATTTGAAACAAAGTGTTTTACATATTATTTTCCATACAAATTTTGCATCTGTATCTTTTGAAGGAATTTTTTGATCGATTTGGTGTCTTCGGCAAAGTTGTAGGTATGGATAAGGACTACAACATTTGCTGAGCTGGTGATTCTGAGTCGATATGTACAAATAATGTTAGGTCTAGGAGGTCTAATTAAAAAGTTCATTTTTCGAGTGATTTAATAGCCTTCCCTCAGTATTTAAGGTGAGGAAGGCAAAAACGATAGACCAAAATCTGAGAGAATTGCTTTGCTGTAAAATCATGCCATTTCACTTTGTCTAGAGGAAGAGATAAGCTTTTGAAATCAGACGCACTATCCCCAGGCCTGTGGCTAATTTGTATTGCTTTGAGTAAATCTCGATTAAAATTTTAAAATTGATTGTGAAAAATAGATTACCGTCAACTGGGGCCAATTGGGACACATGGGGTGATTCGGGACAGCAGTTTTAACCATGTACAATATTCTGATTTTTCTGGACTCAGACCAACAAAATGTGTGCATTCATTTTGAAATTTAAAACCTTTAAGTGCTTTGAAAACTGCTGTCCCCTTTCAGACTGTAGTCGCAATTTGCCCCAGATGACGGTACGTGAGAAAAAAACAATCCGACCTGCATCATTTTTTTTAGTAATTAACGATATCCCTCTAAGCATACCATCCATACCATAGTCGAAGTCGGTGAACATCGAGTCCAAATGGGAAAAAGTGCAAAAAGCTCTTTTACGCGGAGAGGATAAATCAAGAAATTGACAAATTACAAATGACAAATTCCTGCTGGACGTTAAAAACGTTTGAGTATAAGTTGCAAAAGAAAAACTTTATTTATTCATAAGAAAATAACAGAACGATTAAATCATGTAGTAACAGTTAGAATGTTCTTCCTAACCCTATTACTCTGATGTGTAAACCGTCTCTTCGAAGGTTTCATAAGTTTCATAAGTGTCTCCTCCATTGGATTGGCTGGAGGACTGCGCTCCTGACGATGCGCTGTTTCCACCGGCCATCTTGGAAGACGAAGACGATGTCTTGGTGACGGTTTGCGATCCAGATGACCGCATTCCTCCCATCGACGCAGCACTTCCTCCGGACGACTGGCTCACTACCACGGTTTGGCTTCCGGAAGATCGCTTTCCTCCGGATTTTTGCGCGAACGCCTGGCCACTCTGGGAAGCTGAACCTCCTGAAGCGCGAACGATCTTCATTCCTCCAGAAGACTGCTTCATGGAACGGGACTCATGACTTCCTCCTTCGGATTTTCTCATTCCTGCGGAGGATTTCTTGACCACGCGGCTTCCCTGAGAAGACTGTTTGAGGGCAAAGCTACCCGAAGCAGACTCGTGACTTCCACCGTGGTTTTCTTCGCGTTTTCCTCCCTTTACGAGTTTCCTGGCTCCCGACGTGAACGATTGCGAAGATTTGCCGTGTTTTCCTCCGTGATGTTCCTCGCGTCTTCCCTGCGAACGCACGTTGGTCGCTCTCATTCCTCCGGAAGTCTGACGCTGCTGCACGTTACTAGTCTCAAATTGCTCGATCTCTTCGCTGCTTCCGAACTGCTGCTTTCCGTGATGTTTTCTGCCCTTGGAGTGTCTTCTGCCGTGTTTTTCTCCCGAGTGCTTTCTTCCTTGGGATTTCGCTGAAAATTTGTGACTGCTCTTAGAAACGTGTCCGTGACCTTCATGGGATCCATGCTTCTTACACTTCTTCTTGGCCACCTTCCTGACGACAACTTGCCTTTTCTGGTTTGATGAAACTTTGGAAGTTTGTGTTCCTACCGATGATTGGCCTCCAGTTGTCTGAGTGGATACGGATGTCTTAGCTCCAGTGGTCTGTCCTCCGGAAGACTTAAGTAAAGTTGTCTTGGACGCGGTTTTGCTGCCTGATGACTTTGATGCAGTTGATGTGGCCTGTCCTCCAGTTGTCTGTGTTGAGGTTGTCTTAACAACGGTTTGACTACCGGATGTCTTAGTTCCTGAGGAAGTCTTAGTTCCAGTAGCTTGACCTCCAGTTGACTGTGTTGAGGTTGTCTTGGTAACGGTTTGGCTTCCGGACGTCTTCGATCCTGAAGAAGTCTTGGTTCCAGCCGTCTGTCCTCCTGTTGTCTTCGATGAGGTTGTCTTGACAACGGTTTGACTTCCAGACGTCTTTGATCCCGAGGAAGTCTTGGTTCCAGCCGTCTGTCCTCCAGTTGACTTTGTTGAAGTCGTCTTTACAATGGATTGACTTCCAGACGTCTTTGTGGCAGTAGCCTGTCCTCCAGTTGTCTTCGACGAGGTTTTCTTAACAACGGTTTGGCTTCCAGTCGACTTTGATCCAGAAGAAGTTTTAGTTTCAGTGGTCTGCCCTCCAGTTGTCTTTGTTGAGGTTGTCTTGGCCACAGTTTGACTTCCAGACGTCTTTGATCCTGAAGAAGTCTTGGTTCCAGCCGTCTGTCCTCCTGTTGTCTTCGATGAGGTTGTCTTGACAACAGTTTGGCTTCCGGACGTCTTTGATCCTGAGGAAGTCTTAGTTCCAGTCGTCTGCCCTCCAGTTGTTTTTGTAGAGGTTGTCTTGGCAACAGTTTGGCTTCCAGACGCAGATTTGGTCTGACCTCCAGATGTCTTAGTCAAGGTCGTCAAGGTTACAGTTTGATCGGTAGTTTGGGATCCCGTGCAGATACATTTTCCATCGGCAGACATTACTCCAACAGAAATTGGTGCAGTTTGGCTACCCGATGTGGCTTTTCCAACAGTTGTCTTCGTCGAAGTGGTCTTAACGACATTCTGACTTCCGGTAGACTTTGTTTGAGCTCCAGTTCCGGTTGTCGAGGTAGTCTTGACAACGGTGCTTCCTCCAGATTTCTGCGACGTCGTTTGGCTTCCAGTTGACGTGGTTTGTCCTCCGGTTATCTTTGTCGAAGTCATCTTGACAACCTTTTGGCTTCCAGTTGACTTTGTTTGAGCTCCGGTGCTTTGTCCTCCAGTTGTCTTTGTCGAGGTAGTCTTGACGATGGTGCTTCCTCCAGTAGTTTTGACTCCTCCCGACTTCTGTGAAGTAGTTTGGCTGGACGTGGTTTTAGTCGAGGTAGTCTTGACAACCTGTTGGCTTCCAGTCGACTTTGTTTGAGCTCCGGTACTTTGTCCTCCAGTTGTCTTCGTCGAAGTAGTCTTGACAACGGTGCTTCCTCCAGATTTCTGCGATGCCGTTTGGCTTCCAGTGGACGTGGTCTGTCCCCCGGTTGTCTTTGTCGAGGTGGTCTTGACTACCTTTTGGCTTCCAGTTGACTTAGTTTGAGCTCCAGAGGAAGTGCTTTGTCCTCCAGTTGTGGTGGTCGAAGTTGTCTTGACAACATCTTGGCTTCCCGTAGACTTCTTTTGAGCCCCAGTGGTTTTAGTCGAGGTGGACTTTACAACGGTGTGTCCGTTGTTAGACTTCTCTCCTCCAGATTGCTGCGAAGAAGATTGGCTGGCGGTGGTCTTGGTGGAAGTAGTTTTGACAACATTCTGGCTTCCAGCTGTCTTTGCTTGACCTCCTTCATTAGTCTTAGTAGAAGTAGTCTTGACAACGGTGCGGCCGTTGTTGGATTTCTCTCCTTCGGAAGTTTTCGAGGACGATTGTGTTCCTGTTGTCCTCGACTGCGTAGTTGTTGTAACGGTTTGACTTCCGGTTGCCTTCGAAGCTTGCGCTCCAGAAGATTGTCCGCCAGTTGTCTTCGTCGAGGTGGTTGTGGTGGTTCGGCTTCCGGTAGATCCAGCGGTGGAAGACGCTGATCCAGAAGTTTTCGTTTCTTCTGTTGTCTTCGAGGAAGTGGAAGTTGAGGATTTGCTCTCCGATGTCTTAGTTCCAGAGGATGCGGCTTGTCCTCCAGTTGTCTTCGTGGCAGTGGTAGTTACGGTTTGAGTTCCAGTTGATTTAGCTGCTCCCGACGAGGCTTGGCTACCGCTGGAAGAGGACTGACCTCCTGTGGTCTGTGTCGAGGTGGTAGTTGTAACCGTTTTGCTTCCCGATGATCCTGCAGAAGATGCAGACTGTCCTCCAGTAGTTGTTTTCGAAGAAGTTTGAGATCCGGTGGTAGACGTCTGTCCTCCGACGGTTTTCGTTGAAGTCCTCTTAACAACGGTACGTCCACCGCTGGTTTTCGCAGCTCCAGACGAGGAGGAGGAAGCTTGTCCTCCCGTGGTCTTAGTCGAAGTTGTTACGACAGTCTGGCTTCCAGACGACTTTGTCGTCTGTGCTCCACCGGACAAACTCTGTCCTCCGGTTGTCTTCGTTGATGTCACGGTTTGACTACCGGTGGACGTGGACCCACCTGAGGTCTGCGAGGAAGAAGCGGTTTGTCCTCCGGTAGTCTTGGTAGAAGTGGTCGTTACGACGGTTTGTCCACCGGCGCCTCCCGCATTTCCCGATGACTGGCTAGAGCTGGACTCTTCGTACGTGGTTATGACGGGATCGCTGTACTCGGTGTATTCGGTGTACTCGATGGTTTCCACAACCGTTCCATCATTGGACGTGGTTTGGGGAGCAGGATTCGCGATGCCACTGGTGATGGCCAGGGCCAGAAAAGATAGCAGAAGGATGCTCTTCATCTTGAACGATGCGAGCTGCCTGTTGGATGAGTTGTGGCGGAGTTTGTCTTTTATACTAAACTCTGTGGTCTACAAAAGGTGGTTTTTCGCACAAGTGTTTTTGAAGTTTTTGCATCGTTTTTCACAACGCAATATTTTTGTCTGTAGCGTGACTTGTAGGTTTTTGAAGGCTGTCTCAAGTTTGATCTCAACAATGATTTCAATTGTTAATAATACATGCGCTCATTTTATTCACATTTGATATAAGGGTCTTGAAACAGTCACAAATTGAAACATTGCGCAACGTACCTAAAAAAGTATAGAGTTTCATTGTTTGTACAAGTTGAGGATTTCAATTAATTTATTGATTGAGTAATTTTACGCATCTCAGAACTGGGTTGCAATGTTTTAATAGAATGATCATTGTTTGCTGAACTATGACATGTGTCCTTATCAATAATTTGAGCCTAGTAAGGGTTATTCATAAATAACTCGATTTTTTTAAATTTCAAGATCCCCCCATGGATATCCCCCCATTGCATGGAGTGTGGACAATCGGCATACCCTCCCCCCCTGTCTTTGTCCAAAGTATCGACGTGGTTTTCGGATGTCCCCTATACAAGAATACAAAACAGAAGGTGACGATTTAATGCATACAAATTTTGTTTATAATTCAATATAAAAAAGGTTTTATAAAAATAAGCTGTGTGATTAATCATGATAAATCAAAATCAAACCATCCACTTTAATGACCCCCAGGTCTTTTGTGGTCTCTACTACAAGATTCTGCTCGAATCTAGGAGTCCAACGGCTTGATTGGGGAGAGCATTTAAACCGTTTTCTACTCCATTTTTAGCGATAACCATCCTAAAATACAGAAAGCCCAGTTTAACAGAGTTACTCCGGACAAAGACAATGCTACATTGTCTACCTTAAACACGTTTTGCAGCTCTGCTGACACTTGTTGTCTATATTAAAAATAGAATGAACTTACTGTTTTACTGTACAAAAGAGGTATAAATTGCAGATCAATTCTTAGTCCATCAGTCAGTTATCAAAAACAATTCAAATTGGTAGAACTTTAACGTAAAATAGCCAAAAACTGTTTTTAAGGAAAACATGTAGGTTATACAGATAAAAAAACTCATTTCATAATAACTTTAAACATTTCTTTACATTAGATTGCACAACAACTTCACTTCGAGCTTCCGTGGCCGTGAGGTTACGGGTTTCGCCTTGTAAGCGGAAGGTGATGGGTTCGATTCCTGTCTGGCTCGGCAAAGTCAGATCCCTTCAAAGAGTAATTCTACTCACTGGGAATACTGACCGGTAGGGGATGGGTTTCGACTAGCGGCGTGCTGGGATTCCAATCCAGAGGTCGTGAGTTCGATTCTGGTACCGGGATGATGAAGTTTAAAAAAAAAGTGTTTTGTTTGTGGTTCCAAAAGCTTTTTTTTTTCTAAAAATCCCGAAAGTATCCCAATTGATTAAAAATATTTAAACTTACATTTGAAAATGCATTCTTAAAAGGTAACAGTTGACTTTACAAGCTTTATCAACGAAATTTTTAAAATATTTTATATTTGTATTTGCTCTTATTTTTTGTAAAAATTTCGAAAGGATTGCAATAACATGACATAAATTTTCAATTTCAGAAAAAAATGTAATTGTAAAATTTCAACTAAGATATTTAAAAAAAATGAAAATGGTATTATAGTTATTGAAGTTATTTCCAAAATGTAGTGTAACTATTTGAAAAATCATTTTCCCAAAATCTACACAACCTCCAAAACTGTAAATCATTTTCTAAATATATTGTTAGCACTGTTAACTTAGCAGTATCTTAAATCAAAAAATTTATTTTCTGAAACATTTATCACGGAATCCTGTTATGTAACATATTCATAAAAATATTGTAAAACTTAGGCTTAAGTTCTGACCTTTAAGGTCAGCATTTTTAGTTTCACATAACCTTTTCAATGTTAGGCTACGTTTTTCAACTTCAAACTATTTTTTCTTAAGAGTCTAATACATCACTTTTCATTTGCCTCCAAAAGAGCTCAAGTCGGTTGAAATGGCTGCCGTTTTGTATTCCAATAAAAGAAAATTATGTTAAAATCGAAGAAAATGGCCTTTTTCGCACCACCCTAACACGGTGTAGGTCACTTAAATAGCCAACTATAACAAAACGGGACTAATTATTTTAGTTACTGGATCCCTTAGATCAAACTTGGGTCCAATCGGATATTTTATTTTTCAAATTTGCCGTTTTCGTGGGGAATATCTAAATAAACATAAATACAGGCCTGGAGTTTGAAAACATATAGTTGAAAGTTAAGAATATTAAGAACCAAACTTAAATTATAGGTTAAACTTAAACTGAAATAATTAATTAAATATAATCAAAATGTTTTTCCCTATTGAGGAGGTCGTTGTTTTTTTGTTTTTGTATTGTTTTTTATCTTGATTGGTTTAAGTTTTTTTTCTGTATTTGGTCTCAACTATTGCATAGACTCCTATTTGCTGTTTTACAAAATTTTCCAGTCACTTTTTCAATTTTTGGGGTGTTTATCACAATTTTTATATGTTCTTGAAAATTAGGTATTGAGTCGCAAAATCAGTCCGAAAAATCAGGGAGCAAATTTTTTTTTTTCAAGAAACTTACAAATATAAATATAAATAAAAATACAAGTCTTTCGGTTTAATTTGAAATGCATTTTTCTGCATTTGAAATCATACTTAGCATCTCTGGGATCGATTCAAAATATTTGGATTTTTGTCAAGAACCATTTACAGTACACAGAAAAAAAATAATGGTAATATTGATCAGGAAATTCAGGAAAAGATTTATTTTGCCCCAAAAAATGATGAATTTTCATCCGTTTTTGATGAATGTTCATCAGGTTCTCATTTTACAATTTTTTTTTGTAATATTACCCAAAAAAAGAGGTAATATTCAACCTACCAAATTTCCAACATTCCATAATTCAACTTTTTTTTTCTGTGTACTGCAAAAAGTTTTTATTTTGGCGAAAAAAACATTCGTATACTTAGATAATTTGAAAAAATATCCATCGCATCACATCGCATTTTAAACAATTTTTTTCATACAAATATTTCAGTGTTTATATTTATTAATTTTTTGTAAAAATTGAAACAAATATTAATACATTCCAAATTTTTAGATCTAAACCCGTCTTGAGGTTGGGCTGAGTCTTAGAGACTGAAAATAGTGTTTTTGAAAATAACCGAAAAGTTGTTATTTTTATAACTTTTCTCTTAAAAAAATACAAGAATGAAAAAAAATTATTGAACCATGGAATTATTCACGAGCTCAAAACTTTAAATAACGCGGATTTTCCGCAAGCTTCAGCGCATAAATAAGAACGTCACTGTTCTGACATTTGCTAAATAGTGCAAATAAAATCGTAATAGCGGTACGCGACTGCTTCTGCGGAACAGTCCCGTCAAGCAAGATGCAGAATTGCAGCGCTGCACGACTCTTCCACTCTGAAAAAAAAATGTTGGTTATTATGAAATAAATGTTTTATGTTTGAAAAATGTAGAGTGGTGTAAACTAGATTGTTTTTCTTATGCAAAAACTTTCATAACACAAATGAATCTAAATTGTTTAGCCTCTACAGAAAATTTATTCCTAGAGTGCAACTCGCACAAGTCAAGAAATTGTCCCACCGCGCATGGTTGGGGAATGTGGTTGATGACAGCCAAAAAAAAAGGAACAAAAAAAAAGCGTTGCAAAAGAATTGAGCGTCGCGTCAAAAATATGGCCCCATAAATCAACATCTGCTGGCAGCACTGGCTGCGCAGCTGTCTTCGCTGGCTGACGCGGGATTTGACTCATGGAAATTTTACAACTGTGGTGTGCTGCAGTTCATGGAGTTGAGTTGCATCCGCTGCGTTGAACAGCATTCTTGAAAATTTAATCAAGGTTACTCAAGGGGTAAATTCGTCTTGCTCTTGGGTGATGAAACGGCACCATGTGATGAGACACCATTCAAGGTCGTTTCGAACGGGAGTTATTTTGAGGATATTGCAGTTATATTTGGATTTCTTTTAATTTTTATTTAAGATTGATAAATGAGCGTAACAAAAAAACAGTATTAAATTCCCTTAGATCTGACCTTTTCGGTCCACGATTGACACGGCAGACTTGGCTTGCCATTAGCAGAAACTGGGTCAAAAGTTCCCAGCCAGCGCTGCCGTCCCCTCGGGGCCTGGCGATTTCCCTGTCCTTGCAAATGCACTCCTTCAGAATCCGTTTCGAAGAGCTTCGAAATACAGTATGTAAAAAAAGTATTTACACCCCTTGGGCACTATGCACATTTTGTGATGAAACATCTAAACAATTTAATGTTGACAGAAACCTAGTACTACGTTTTGTTCAGAAACTCATGCCAGACATTTTGCTACAAAAAACTCATGAAAAGATGATTTCTATAAAAAGTTATATAACAAATACTATTACGAAACTAAAAAAGGTGCAAAAAAAGTTTGTACACCTTTCGAAAAATTAACATAAATAATGTTATTTGTTGACAAATTACCATAAATCCAGTCTCCCAACTTCAAATAGGCATCCTTGACTGATTAAAAAAATAATTTGGATTGAATATAAAGTTTACTAACTACTTAGTATAAAAGTTTATATAACTCTGGAAATTCTATATAAAACTTATCTAAACTTAATTTTGCAAACTTTTAATTCAACTAAATGTCAATATATTACCATAGAATTGCTAAATAAACATTTTGGAGTGGGTATAACACCGTTTTGGGGGTATTTGTATCGATAGAATAGATTTTTCGTTGGAATTTCGTACCAACCCGGAATTACGTCGTCGGAAAATCCGCCGGCATCCGAACCGGTCCAAAATTCACAAGTCAACCTATGTGGCATCGGAAAGGGCATAAAATTTCCGATCTTTTGATACCCATACATCTAGGTTTTCTATAAAATCCACGTTTTTAAATACCTAAGCAAAAACGTTGTTATGGTTTTGTTTGAGCAATCTGCCAAAAATGTACGGAATTTCGTAATTTTTGTTCTCGTGGATCAAACTTACTTTTTGCCCAGGTATTTAAAAACGTGGGTTTTGTAGAAAACCTAGATGTATGGGTATCAAAAAATCGGAAATTTTATGCCCTTTCCGATGCCACATAGGTTGACTTAAGAATTGTGGACCGGTTCGGATGCCGGCGGATTTTCCTACGACGTAATTACGGGTTGGTACGAAATTCCAACGAAAAATCTATTCTATCGATACAAATACCCCCAAAACGGTGTTATACCCACTCCAAAATGTTTATTTAGCAATTCTATGGTAATATATTGACTTTTAGTTGAATTAAAAGTTTACAAAATTAAGTTTAGATAAGTTTTATATAGAATTTCGAGAGTTATATAAACTTTTATACTAAGTAGTTAGTAAACTTTATATTCAATCCAAATTATTTTTTTAATCAGTCAAAATGCCTATTTGGAGTTGAGAGACTGGATTCATGGTGATTTGTCAACAAATAACATTATTTATGATATTTTTTCGAAAGGTGTACAAACTTTTTTTGCACCTTTTTTATTTTCGTAATAGTATTTGTTATATAACTTTTTATAGAAATCATCTTTTCATGAGCTGTTTGTAGCAAAATGTATGGCATGAGTTTCTGAACAAAACGTAGTACTAGGTTCCTGTCAAACTTTAAATTTTTTACATGTTTCATCACAAAATGTGCATAGTGCTTAAGGGGTGTAAATACTTTTTTTACATACTGTAGATCAAACGAAAAGCTCGAGAAGTGTGGCTTAACGAAAGTGATTTTGACACAATAATTTGAAATTGTTTTTCTTTGATTTCGTCGATTTCTCAGTCTCGCTTCTCTCGGCTGACGGAGGTGCCTCCGGGTGCACTTTATCGTGTACCACCGGTGCCACTTTCGTTTGAACTGGTGGAAATAAAAGCATCGGATCAATCTACTTAGAAGTGTTGAAAGTTGTTGAATTTGATAAGAAAAAGAGGTTAGAAGGTTTTATTGTACCATAAATTAACATAAATGACTGAAAAAGTAAAATCATAAATTTCAAAGATTTGTTGGAGACATTTACATTTTTCCTCGTGTAGAACCATATACAAACCATCTGTACAAGAGACGAAACAAACGATTCTTTTTTAATCGGAAATGAAACTTTCTCAGCCTCAGCTTCTGCAGTTGCACGCAAATTTGAGACGAGAAATAGCCCTACGAAGTTTTCCACAGATTTCCACAAATTTCGAAAGGCAATCCACACCGATCCACTTTATTTTTTCCCGATCTCCATAGCAGTCCACTTGCCTTAGCAATGAAAAGTCTTCTAGCCCAAAGCGATTGATTCTTTTTACTCAATGGCAAGGACAAAAACAAACATAAAACTATGCTGCACAATTTCTAGTGGAAAGAACGACTTCCTGGCTGATCCTGTTGCCAGTGGAAATGCATTGACAATCTCCATTTGAAAATATTGAAATATCAGCTTGCTAGAGGGCATTTGTGCACTTTATCACGGTGTCAAGCTTGTGATACCATTTGAGTGGGGCTGGACAAAAGCAATCATTTGTGATTGGTTTGTGACTCGATTGAAAGTTCTTTCAGGGATTTTATTTGATTTGATATGCAAGAAATGGCACAATTTTGAAATTGGGGTGATTGTTTCCAGTTGCAATATTATCCGAATTCTCAATTATTCGGAGTTTCGATTAATCAAAATCCATCCACATTAACGACCCCCAGGTCTTTTGTGAGGTATTTGTTTTCCTACAATGAACCCCCTTTATTTTGATCAATATTGAGCAGTTCCTGGTTTTTCAGCAAAGTTCCTTAAATTTATATTATTTTGACTTACCGAAATTAAATAATCAATCAAAAAGTGATAAGATCCTATCCCGTATGTTTGGCAGGTTTAGCACTCGCCTTGAACTCCATAAAATGTGGTGATTTTCACTATTTAAACATTTTTTTTGTTAAACTTGCTTGCTCACTTCCTATTTAGCTAATTATTACTCAATTTCAGTTAAAAATGCTTTTTAGGAGCATTAATTGAACATCAAAGTGCTGATATGGCAACATTAGAGTCATGATGGAGTTAGTTTCTGTTCCCCTAGTTAATTTAATATTAAAAATAGCATTTCTTGTTTTGTTGTGAAAATGCTACTGACATTGGCTGACTTCCAAGGTTGATAACGATAAAATTATCGAGGTTCGATAACGATAACGATAGTTCTATCGTTATCGTCGGGACGATAACGATAATCTATCATTATCGTTATCGTTTTTCCGATAATTCTATCGGCGATAATTTTGTCGACGATAACGAACGATAACATAAATTTAATATATTTCTTAAATGAGCATGAGCATGGTTGACTGCCAATGAGCTGCTACTCCGTTATTGACCGATCATCTGAAGTTAAACAATGAATTAAAAATGATCAGTGGGAGCCAACCATCCGTTCACTGTTTAACCTCTGAAGATCCCTACTTTATTAGTCAATACCGGCGCCCTCCCAAGAAGCCTGCAGTTCAACGAAAGGGAGGAATGTTAGTCCGATAGTTGAAGTTGCAGACTCATCAAGCACACAGTTTTTGGCTATACTTGTTGATACCGCTTGAGACCGTTGAATCCACAGCATCTCCTTCAAGCATCACGTGATTATTATTTTTTTGAGTTAGTAGGATAAGGTATTGGCTTTTCGATGCCTCCCGAGCTACGATGCTATGGGGAGGATTTTCATAACAGACCCGTCGGCGAGCCTTCCAAGCAACGATGCTATGGGAAGGTCTTTTTGGTTAACACACAAAGTCACTCACACACAATTATTTCACTCCACTATTAATTAATCCAAAATGGCAGTGCGTCTTTCGATCATTATATAGAAATGGCTTATTCCCCTAAAAAAATAAAACCTTATTCAAAAAACTATACACAATTTACCCGACGCCGTGCCCTCCGATCAACGATGATATAGGAAGGGCTTTGAAAATCACAAAACAATTAATTAAGATCACCAAAAACAATCACAAAAAACACCAATTACTCCACGAAAATTACGCTCAAGACACAAATAATTCAGTGAGTCATGCTATTATTCGATTACCACAATCACTCACTCCATACGAACAGCGACACAAAAGCACTCAAAAAAATTAACCTGCATAATCACGACTTCGCGTCCCCACTTCCAGCGCACTAATCATAAATTTAATATATTTCTTAAATTGACCTAAACCAGCCAAATTATGATGAATTTTTAAGCTTCCTCTAAGTTGGGAAATATTTTTTTTGTTGATATTATAAGAACTTCGATACATACTGAAATTTTACAAATTACTGTAATTTAAAAAAAACTATTTTTTTTTAATTCGCAGTATGGATATCAAACGATTAGAAATTGTGAATGAATTTTAACTGTTTTAGAGATTTTTGAATGAAATACTAAAATTTTCACAAAATACGACATTTTCTCGAAAAAACTATTTTTTTTTAATTTGCATTATGGGTATCAAATAATTCAAAATTTTGCTTGAATTTTCACTGTTTCAGATACTAACATTTTCGCAAAATACCTTACTTTCTCGAAAATACTAAAATTTTCATTATTCGCAATATGGGTATCAAACGATTTGAGATTTTTTATGCATTTCAACTGTTTTAGAGATTTTTGAATGAAATGATCAAATTTTTACAAAATACGACATTTTCTCGAAAGTACTCTTTTTTTTTCTTTTTTCGTTTCAAACGATTCGAAATTTTGAATGCATTTTCACTGTTTTAGAGTTTTTTGACTAAAATTTTCACAAAATACACTATTTGCTCTTAAACACTACTACATTTTCTCAAAAAACTCTTTTTTTTAATTCTTAATATGGGTATCGAACGATTCGAAATTTTGTATATATTTTAATTGTTTTAAAGATTTTTGAACGAAATACAAAATTTTTCACAAAATACGGCATTTTCTCGAAAATACTCAATTTTTTATTATTTGCATAATGGGTATCATAGGATGTGAAATTATTATTATTATTACTCAAATTTTCACAGAATGCGACATTTTCTAAAAAAAATCTTTTTTTTTAATTCGTAATACGGGTATTAATCGATTCGAAATTTTGAATGCATTTTCACTGTTTCAGGGTTTTTGAATAAAATTCAAAAATATCACAAAATACCATATTTTCTCTAAAATACTAAAATAGTGAAAAAACAGGAAAAATTTTGCATCCTATCAATATGGGGATAAACCCATATTGCGAATTTTAAAGAATTGAGTATTATGTATAAGAAAAAACAGTATTTTGTGAAAAGTTTAGTTTTTCATTAAAAAAAACTCTAATACAGTAGAAATGCATGCAAAATTTCGAATCGTTTGATACCCATATGGCAAATTATAAAAATTTGGGTATTTTCGAGACACTACGGTATTTTGTGAAAATTTTAGTATTTCATTCAAAAAGCTCTAAATCAGTGGAAATTCATGCAAAATTTCGAATCGTTCGATACCCAAATTACAAAAATTTTAGTACTTAAAAAATACGGTATTTTTGATAATTTTAGTATGCATGCTGTGAAACTTACTGCATTTTCAAAAATATATTCTAAGCAAATGTATTAAAAATTTATCATTATATTGAAGGATTAAGTCAATTTAAGAAAGATTATAAAAATGAGTTATCTTCCGTTATCGGCGATAAGATTATTGCCGATAGAAATATCGAAATAACAATAACGATAACAAGAGTTTAAATCACTTCAGAGTATTCAAGGTGTCATACTTAAGCTCGAATACCAAAAATAAGACAACAACAAAATTTGTTTTTGAGACTCAACTAACCGAAAGTTCAAGTTTCAAAGTACATTTTTTTCCAAGTCCTCCGGATAATTGAGTCTGGACTGTAATTTCTTAAAATCGACAAGATACAGACCAAACACAGACGACTCGTTCCAAGAGAAAAAATAAATACTTTTATTATCCACAATATTTGCTCAATCATCAAAAGTAACAGCAAATTTTGCGGTGCGTTAACGTAATTTCACAAGAAACCAACTCGTGCGTGTTGGTGTTTGTACAAACATGTGTTTGTAATTTTCGCACTCTTTTTATCTTCTTTCCGTTCGTGCCAAATGGCACTCACTTTTTTGAGTGTTTTTTTTTTGTTTGCTCCCTTTTTTGCTGGCACTCTCCCTCTCCGAAGTTGACTTTCTGACGCACATACGCGTGTGTGGGTGTGTGTGCGTGCAAGTATAATAAAGTATGAACGCATGACCTGCCCCAACGAACGTTTCCGCCGCGCCAAGGTCATCTATTTCGGCGACGGCGAGTTTGCATATACATATATTTGCGAATTTAATAAACGCGTGTTGCCGTGGGTAAGCTTCAGGGGGGAATGGCCGGCCGGGTTAGGTCGTTTATCGGAGTCATTGTCCGATTTTCGATGTCGAGTGCATTGGGTTTGTGGAGGGATGCGGACGTTTTTGTAAGCAATCAATTTAAAAAAATATAATAAAAGTTTTAAAACTGGAATGAGTTAAAAAACATTTTAAGTTATTTTAACAAAGTCATCTATGTAGTCCAATGAGCGAAACAAAAAGAAGCTAAGCACTTTTTGTAAAAGATTTGCATTATATTCAGAAAAAATATCATTTTCGTGTTACTTTAATTGATTTCAATATAAGCCTCTTTTGTTTTTTTTTTTGTTTTGTTTACAATATTTAACATTCAATAGTTAAGTAATCTTTTTTCGTTGAAATTGCAGCGTTAAAATTGAAGCTTGAAGCAAAACAAAATTCAAAACTACATTCCCCTTTTCAATCTGTCCCACAACCCCCAACGCCAATCACTCTCGACGACTTGGCAGTGTCCAAAGTGACAAATCAACATTATCTTATCAGCATCCTTGCAGTCACCACCGCTGACGACCGGGTCGCAATGGTCATTGGTCTATTTGGGGCCCCACGCGAGTGCATGCCGTCTTTGCCTTGGCCGTTTGAGGACGCCTGTGACTGCGGGCCACATGATTGACACTTCGAGATGGGGTCAGGAACGGGCTTTCCGTGCTCGTTTGCAGCCAGCTTTGAATGCACTTTTTTCGTACCTTTCCGGCACATTTTTTGCGAACGTGTGTTCGTGTGTGTAGTAACTTTCCACGGCGATAGACGTAGGTGTGCGTGGTCCATTTTAACTCCTCATGAAAATTCAGAACTCTGGAAAAAAGGTAAAACTGATATTATTTAACTGACATATTTTCATATTTTTGAAAAATCTATAGATGGAAACGCGAGTACAAAATTAAAAATATGTCTCTAACCTTAACCTTCAGAACCTTGGCTGCAGCTCCACAGCAAGGTGCAATGAAAGGGGGGTCACGCCGCGACGACGACGACGACGATGACGGTGAGAGTGCAAGTGCAAGATTCACCGGTCGATGATTGATGTAAACAGACGTCAAACCGAATCCAGGTCAGTTTGATTACGCGCGCGACGCGGTAGACGACGAGAGAGAAAGGGAGAGAGAGTGGGATCGGGACCGTTTCCGTTGACCGGTGCCTGATAAACAAAGTGAGAAATATCAATTTTAATAAAGTTAAACAGGCTGTGTAATCGAAAGTGTGCCCTCGGGGGTCGCCGGTAATTACAACAGAGTCTTATCAGTTGAAAAGAGTCGAGTATTGAGACATTTTTAACTTCAAGTAGGGGAAATATACCCATTTTAATCACACTAAGCCGTTCGACCAATTCTCATCACTTTTGCCGTTTCTGCTATTAAATCAACACTTTCAGATGTTTCAACAATGGAGAGTTGCTTGCTCACTTTTATTTGAGCTATTTATTACTTTGGAACAGTCAAAAACACTTTATGAAAGCTGTAAATCATGATCAAAGTGCTGATAGGCCGATAATAGAAATAGGCTGAGAAAGGGTATAGTTCCCCTACCTACAATATAGGAATCATCGAAAAATATTGGTAAATCATGTTATTAAAAACTTCAATTCTAATAATGAGTCAAAAAATAAATAAAAACTAACTGCTTTGAGATCAATGACCCCAGTGCCGAAAAAACTCATCCAAAGCAGAAACAAATCAAAAGCGCACGCAAATCATATAAAATTCGCCAACAAAAAATATCAAGAATTATTCTCAGAAATGATATAAACCGCACCTCCCAGTCGGCACCGAAAGATAGAAGGAAAAAAAACAAAAGAACAAAAAGCAACGACAAAACTGCATCGCCACGCTGACGCGCGATGTCATTTCTCATTTTGGCCAACCCCAATTCTGACAGTCTCAAATTGGTTTTTATGACCATTCCGCCCATTCCATCATTTTTTTTCTTCTTTTCGTCGGCTGTTGTCTTATTTTGAACCATAATGGCGGTGCTAATTGTGGTGGACGAAAATGGGACAAAAAATATTTTTAAACCGTTTTTTTTCCTTAAAAATGCAATTTTACTACGAACATCCTATACCTGTGAAATTCACAGCGTCATTCGCGGACAAAAAGTAGGTCGCCGGTTTGATTAGATATGGTGGGATGCAACTTCAGCGAATGCATTTTGTAATTATCACCCCAAATGTGTGATGGCGCGGCCCAAAACCGCAACGGGGACGGCGAGTGCGGTAACCAAGGTGGTATCACTGCAGTGTTACCTTAAAAGGTGCAAATTAGATAAGAGTCCACGATAATTGGGTCAACTGCAGTTGCTAAGGGACGATTGCATCGTATCAAAAAGAGCAAAATGCTCATCGATACTAGTCTGTTGAATTGTCTCATTTTAATGTGAAATGATTTTTTCTTTAACGACGTAAGAGTGCGTTCCAGTTTTAACACTGAAACGCTCGGGTAGTAATTTGACCTTTATTTTTTTCCTTAAAAATCTCATAATATTCGGTAGAATTGACCAAATTGGATGCTTGCGGTAGCAAAAGATCCAAATCCACTCTATATTTTTAACTGTCAGATGGAGGACAAAGATGCACTTCTACCGGAGATATTCCGGAATCCGTTGGGGTACCTCGGCTCTTCTATATGGGTTTTGGTCAATATAACATAATTTTTTTCACAGAACAATTCCGGAAGTGATGCAAAACTTCAAGGCATCATTCAAATACATCATCCTGCAAAAAAAATACATGATAAAGTCCTACGGGGCACCGGAGCCGGTTCCAGTTGGGCACCAATCGACATTAGCTCAGTGAACCGTTTCGGGTTCGAACCTATTCCGGTGCCGATGGTCTTAAGCATGTCATGTATCTATGCAGGATGATGTTCGGCATAGTTCTGTGGAAAAGTTTTTGTTATATTGACCAAAAACCCATAAAGAAAGGCCGAGGTACCCGTTTGAGTGTTAATAAAAAAAAATGGAATCGACGTAACACCTTATAATGTGGCCCTCTTAAACCTTGCGGTTTGGTCTACGGATCCACAGGCGTGTATCGTTCTTTTTGCGACAAGACACCGCCTCCCGGGTCTCCTAAGTGTGAAGGTATGGCACGGGGAAAGGGCGCCGAACACCTATATTTACACTTAGAATTTTATGCGTCCGCCTCGGGATTCGAACCGGCGACCTCTGGATTGTAAGACCAGTGCGCGGTCCGATTGATCCACACAGGCAGACAAGTGTTAATAAAGCTAGATGATTTTTTTTAGATTTTCGTTCTTCATGAAACTAGGACCCAAAGAATGTCTATGAATGTATTTTTTATAGAAATTATTGGAAAAGGAAAATTTTTTATGATTTTCTCGTGATCGCAGATCGCGTGAAAAACGTAACATTTCAATTCCTACGTGATTTTTGCTGTTTTCCGTGTATTTCATTTTGAACTCTTTGGATTTAAATCAATAACACGAACATAAAACAACTTCATGAAACGAATGTGTCAACCACAAACATTTCATCTTCATGTATTGAGTTTATTTCAATTAGCTTTTCTTGAAACTCAATATTTAAAGCTCTTTTTCCAAAATGTTTTTTAAAAAGTATCATAAAATTTTTAAGTTATCATTACAGTTATGCTTCTGCCATAAATTTGCAAAATATCCAAGAATTTATGATTTCTTTACGTTGATTTCTTATCATGATTTAAAATGTAACTTGATGTGTCTTGAGGGTCTGATTTAATTTATATGAAAATATAAAATTTATTATTTGTATTTTTTTCAATGTTCACAATCTCTTTTTATGTTCCTTGAACATAGTTTATATTTTTTTTAACTATGTAACCCTGTGTGGTTCTGTATTTAAGCTTCACGAAACATCGTGACATAGGGGTGGTGTTACCATTTTGAAATAAACATTTTAGTTGGTGATTTGCAGCTTGTAATTGTAATTTTTTCCACTAAGATTCAAATTTCACCTTTATAAATAAAAATGTATAAAAATGTTTCACAAAGTTGTTAAGTTTGAACAAAATATTTTGTGATCCTTTATTCTTGTTTCATGATTTTATTAGTGTTTTATTAGCTTAGTGATTTTTCACACTCCAATATAGCTTATTTCACGGACACCGTAATTCTAAAACACATCATTTCTCGGAATGTGAAAATTGTTAAAATGACCAAGAAAATCTTATGTTAAAAGTACAAACAATATCAATCCAATTTTGACTATAGTTACCAATATTGACCATGAAACTAATTTAGGCCATGACAATTATGAATTTTATTTTCTTTGCTTTGCTTTTTTAGTTACGTTAGATTAAAATTATGTAATCAGATGATAAAATGCTTTTAATAAGTAAAAATCCCAAGGCATTACAAACAGAGTTCTTGTTGAATGGAAATATAATAATAATTTCATAATAAAATAAATAACAAAATAAACTTGGACATTAGACTGGCTTGTCACTTTATGGAAAATTATAAAAATGATCAAATCAAACTAGAACATTTTTTGTGCCTTTTGGGACTCAAAACAACTTCTTAAAGTTTTAAACCGATTTGTTGGATCCACTGAAAATTTTTGTGGGAAAACCTGCCTTATTGTATCTTGATTTTTGTTATATTTATTTTGCATTGAATGATCAACTTATTGAAAAAAAAACTTCTGAAAAATCGTCTATCTCGAGCCACCGACAAACGATTTTAATATGTTTTACAATCCTTCAAACCTTGTGTGTGTGTGTGTGTGCAACCAACCAAACGGGACCACGCGGTCACTTCTTACAAATTGAGTCGTTTCCATGTATTTTTAGATCTACATTCTATACATGCAAATAACTCGCATAGGCATTTGGAAGGTGTTAGCTCTGCCGAGCTTCGGTGACCCATTTCTACGCTGGCTAGCCGAGCGCGAGGTACTTTAGCTTTATCGACAAGCCCCGCCCTGAAGAACGTTTGGACCAATCGGATTCAAACGTTATTCAGAACTTCCGAACCCTTGTCAAATGGACAAGGACCCAGCGCGTATATAGTTGATGGTGGTAATAGTATTCCTAATTCCAGTCTTAGCTCACCAAGTCGCGATGGCCTAGTGGTTAGCATTTTTGCTTACCAATCGAAAGGACGGGGGATCGAACCCCGACTCTAGCGACTTTGATTTTTCGTTCATGTTCAGAGTTTCAAGATTTATATTTCCTATACTTTCTCGTTGGGAGCAGATGGGAATCGAACCCAGGATCATTCGCTTACAAATCGAACACCGTGTCCAGTCAGCCACGGCCGCTCCTATGTTTTACAATCCTTCAAACCTTTTACAATATTCCAAATTTTCATAATTCATGCATATGTGTAGAAACATATCATAATGAATAATGTTTGCGTCAGGCTTACAGATAGAATTAACGATTAAAACATTTAATGGATTGGAACGGATGAAATATATGAAAAATGATGAAAAATAAAATGCAATATTTCACAAGTTTTCACGCGAAGTATCAAATTTTACGTATTTCACACATCACTAACCCTAACCATGATTCATAGTTCGTTCCGGTAACTACTTCACAAAGCTGCCGCCACCGCTATGAGTTTTACCGCGACTTCCAAGACACAGGTAAGTTCTGTGACGGGTGTTTCGTGGGTTTTGGTTCGAAGTTGAATATTTTGTTTTGGTATTTTAGATAATATCAATGGCCGTTGGTTCCGCCGGCGGCCCTCCCCAGCATCCTCCAGAAGGATCCGGAGAATAGCATCGGTGAGGACAGTTCCGAGCAGCGGTCGAAGGTTTAAGTTTGATTGACGCGATCATGCCGAAGGTGGTGGCCATCCGGCAGAACATGCCGAATCACCAGCAAAAGTCGATTAAACCGGAGGCTGCGTAAACCAACGGGACGACGAGCAGCGGAAGGAAATGAAGTTTTGGTTATATTACGATAATTTAAAAATTTATACGTTTAAAATTTAAAAAAAAATTGTGTTTTCATTCAATTAAAAAAAAGAAAAAACGGATGTAAAAAACAATGTTTGTTAATATAATCTCCATGAGCATTGCCATATATTCTGTACACAATTTCATCTATGAATGTCATAAGATAACTCAATGAAAATCTTAATTGACGGCTTTGTCAAATTTCCCCTCCCAGCCATAAGAAAATCTTATGACATCCGAATAAAATCCTGATGTCGAAAGATCATAAGACGTTCTTATGGATTTTGCCAGTACTTTTTTCTGAGTGTAGGGGATCCCAATTGAAGTGAAAAAGTTCAAGTTATAGAAAAATTATGGATTAAAATTTTGATTTTCAATCACTTCTCCTACATCAGCAATAATTGTTTGAACATGCTCGCAAATTTTTAATTCAGTCGGAAAAATATTATTTTTCTTGAAAAAAGTTTGATTTTTAACCCTTAATTCTGGCTCGATGCCGCCATCATGCGACCGCATGCTCCGTTTGTTTGTCAACAAAGCTGGACGGTGAGACGAAGTGAGAGTGGGAAAGGTTTTGACATTTTTATGCCCGCATCTGGCCCGCCGCCTATTTCGTCGGTCGTTGAGCCGACGGTCGTTTCCAACGACCGAGTCCAGCAAGGGAACAGTACCTTATAACAATAATATTACTCAAAAAATGTTTTAAAATGTGAACCTGATGAATATTCATCAGAAACTGATGAAAATTCACCAATTCCTGATATAATATTACACATTTGTTTTTGCCACAAAATCTGTCATTATTTCCTGATGAATATTTCCATTATTTTTTGTTTTTTTTTTTTGCTTTTTTAATTAGTCGTAAATTTTTTCATTGTGAACAAAATCATGCATATTTCAATAGAGCAATAAATTTCTCATGAAATTGTGAATTGTCCTAAAACAATTTCAGTTACCTTTCAATAAATTATTCTTCTGTTTATGACATATTTAACCAAGTAATTTTTAAATTCCAGTCCGTACTGAATCCAATTGACCTGATTCCAATCCGATCGGCTAATTGTCTACGAAAACACGTTCGATGTCCCGACAATTAGCCATCGTTTGCTGTGCTCGTGTTGATAAATAAAAACAAACACTCACACCAGCACAGAGTCAGACACGTCGTGTTCGGCTGAGGTAAACAACTCCCGCGCTAAACGGGCACGTCCGTCGGCGACTGCTTCCGACTCCGATAGCAGCAATCTGCAGCAGTCTGCTCAGTCGGTCCTAATGACAAGCGTAAACAAAATCCAATGAAACACGGTTAATTAGAGCGATGCACTTTGTGGCAGGGTTTTCGAAAAATGTCATCTTTTTAAGGGAGAATTCGTCGGCAGCACAAATTTTGCACAGTAAAAGAATAAAATTTTGTCTTACATTTTTTTATTTGGTTTGAATTTGTTTTATTATCATTTAAAATTACTTTAGATACAATTTGTATAATTCGATGGATCAGTCAATAAATTGATTTATCCAAAGGATTATCACATGTGAAGGATGGCAACACTGCTACTTGGTAAGCTGCCTTGCTATGATTTCGGAAATGACAAACGATGGCAAATAATGATTATCACGGTTGACCGCCGACTTCCATCTTCTCAGCAGCTTTTATCACGTCTGTATGAATTTCAGTGACCCTCGTCAAAGCAAATTTCCATACATGTTTCTGGAAGTGCATTACAGGATAATTCAGTAAATTTTGTTACTTTGTTCAGTTTAATGTTAAAACTATATGTACAAATAAAAAAATGTATGAAATAAAAAGCTCCATTTAAAATGCCATAGTAATATTTTTTTGCAATATTTCATATTTTTTTCGTATCGTTGACATATGCAACCCATCAATGAAAACATTAAATTTCCTTAATTAATTTGTGATAATTTAGAGAAATATATTTTCCATAGGTGTAGTTGAGAGCCTTAATAGAAATCCTCGTTTTTTTTTTTGGAAAATTCTAAATTTTGAACATTTGTTTCAGTTAAGACATTCTCATCTTTGCAATGTTTGCTGGAACCATTAAGCCACAGACAAACAGACGTAAATCAATTTTAAACTCCATCAAACAGAAGTTTAACGGTAAAGTTAATAGGTGATAAAATCACCACCGCAATTTTGCATTCACCACCACTCATAAACACGCGTTTGACAGTTGCATGAAACTGCATGCACCAGCCCTACCCTAATATGACAGTTTTCATGAGTTGCGCGTATCCACCGACAGAAGGCAATGTGAGCCTCGTCGGAGATCGTCCGTTAGAAACAAAACTCAAAATTCGTATGGGATTTTTTCTTCGTGGCGGCTTTCGCGGCACGCTCCCTTTCGGATTATTTTGTCGTTTAAAAACGAAACGAAACAATTTTCAAATGTTTGGCTAGATAATATCGAAGGCCGCAGTCTTAGGCTAGGCCCACTAAATCGGGTACTCACAGTTTGTATGGGAGCTGTCAACTTGTTCCCTGGCTGGTATGCACTCACATTATTAAACACATTGAACGATACAAATTTTCAAAACAATCTAGATGGATCTAGCGAGAAGAGATCAACGGATTTTTGATAAAAATGTACAATGATTTACGTCTGTTTGTCTGTGATTATACCATCAAAAGTGGTGGGCAACGAAGTGAGGTGTTGTTTACTCATGACATTCAAATGCAGCGCGTTTGGCCTATTTTCAGCCGTAGCCTGGTGGGGCTCTGGAATTGAGCAGGATTATAATAATATGGCGTAATCACGGGACGGTGTGTGTATGTCTGTTTGAACGCCTGATCGTGGCTGCTGTTTATGTTGTTCTTCCACTGCGGACTGCAGTCGTCGTCGACGACGACGACGACCTGGATGTGATGTCGGTAATCGTAATGCTCGGCCGTAACGGGAAGGCACGTACCGCCGCCGTACGGTGGTACAAACAATCGTGACCCGTGCCCGTGGGGTCAGGCCGTGTTTTGTGGTGGGGATCGAGGTTTGACTTTTGGGTCGCAGTGGAGTCACTATGGGGTGGGTTTGGACGTTCGTGGAGCTTGTAGGTAGTTTAATTTTCTGAAATGATGACCACTATCCCAAGCAGGGGTAAATAACACGGGAATACCAAATTTTGGTATAACTTGGGTAAATAACAGGGACCAAAATGTGCCCTTGGTTGCCCAGTAATAGATGATAAAATACCATGAAATCATACCAAAATCTTGTATGTGGAAGGGCACAACAATACCAAACCATGTTATTCCAAGGGTAAAATAATACCTCAAAATAAAACCATTTCAATACCATGTTGAGGCCTTCTGGATTTTTGAACATTGCCTAAATATCAAAACTTGGTATTGCCATGGTTTTATTTTTAGGTATTCCCGCGCCCTGGGAAAATCTGATTTTGGTATTCCTGTGGTCTTCCAAATACATGATTTTGGTATGATTTCATGGTATTTTACCATTTATTACTGGGCAACCAAGAGCACATTTTGGTCGCTGGTATTTGCACAAGAAATACCTAAATTTGGTATATTCATACCATTTTTAGTGCAACAGTTGCAGTTAGTGAAAAAACGGAAATGATCCATATGCAACAGCCAAATCTACTCACCTGATGATTCCATGTTGTTCTTAGTGATAATCTTCACCACATTGAATGCATTTGTCATTGATGAACGGCCTGTGGTTGAAGTTCTTGAAGATTCAAAAAATAACAAGATTGAAAAATAAGTGTTATTAAAATGAAACTGGATTGAATTTCACCAAAATTCTATAATCTCTCGATTAACTCGTTTTTCAAAGTATTTGGTTATCCCAACTTAGAGAAATTTCAACGTTAAAAAAGGTGCAGGTTGTTATGTTACACATGACCAGTATGACAAAGAACTTTGCAAGATGATTGTTGAAATTTTCGATTAGAAAGTCCGGTCCAAATTCCCCCCCTTATAATTACCGTCCTATCGAACTAAGGGGACAGAAATTGCAAGTGGAGCTGAAATTGAAATCTAAGTGAAATCAAATGACTTTCCTTCACCACTCGAAAGTTACCAAGATGCGGGAATGTTTTTGCAAGGCTGTTGCAAGCAATCGGCGGCAGTAAAGGAAATTTGAACAGCAGACATTAAAACTGCCCTTTACAGGGCTCTAATTGATTACGAGATAGTTATTCTAAATTTCCAGAAACAGATTTTCGCAGTGGCACAAAAAAATGTGCATCGCAGTAATCTATTTATTACTTCCTGCCTAATAAGCAATATATTTTAACTGCTTAAATTCAGATAATGGCCAAATGCAACTTTTTATGTCCAGTATCAAAAATCATAAAGTTTGATACCCATATTGCCCCAACTCTTACGGTCCGGCAAATGTCCCCCCATCGGAACATCCGCGGGGCCTCCGGCCACTCCGGATTGTGGCCACTATTGCCGAAATGTCAAATTTCATGTCCGGTATCGAAAACCATAAAATTTGATACCCACATTGGCCCAACTCTTACGGTCCGGCAAATGTCCCCCCATCGGAACATCCGCGGGGCCTCCGGCCACTCCAGTCCAGGTGGTGTTCAGTTCCAATGTTCGACTCCCGCGACTGGCATGTCTTAGCTGGTCCTTGCCTCCAAGCCATCTGCTCCCGGACCTCCAGGCCGTCTGCTACAGGACCACGCGTTCTCGTCGACGTCCAGTAAAAGAATGAATTTTCGGGACCGACTGAGCCTCGTTTTGTTGCGTCGTCGACGATCCGAAAATTATGAGGTGGAGTGGGGGTGATTTTAGATACATCAATCTCACGTCTCTCGATTGACTGATTGGGAAACGTTCGTTCATCCAACCAGCGTGCACCAAAAAGAGGGGAAATTTGCCGAGAGGGGAATTCGTCACGTAACGTTTTCGCTTCGCGAAAATTTTGGATTGACACCACGTATAGAAACTTTAGGACAAAGTTCTTTGTCAAAAAAAAAATCTTAGTGGGTATATAAAAAAAATTGAAAATCAACTTTAACCTTTTTGAGTTTCAAGTCATTTTAGCGCAAAATTAATTCTCATTCTCAAAATCTCATCAAAGTTTATTTAAAAAAAATTCCCATAGTTTCAGAGGAATTTGATGACACCCTTCAATGATACCAAAATGTGGCATCCTGACTTAGATTTTTTTCCACAATGTCAAGTCATTTCTTTAGGGGGTATATCCAAAATGTTTGAAATCAAGTTTGAAATTTCCGGTTTTCAATGAAAGCATCCGCTTTGAGACATCATTTTAGCGCAAAATTAATTATTTTGTCAAAATTGGTCAAAATTTTGTCATAATTTCAGAGGAATTTGATAAAACACTGTAATATCAAAAGAATACCAAAATGTGGTGTACAACCATTGACAAATTCGGCAATTTTGCTATATCAAAACAATACCTTAAATTGGTATGATAGCACATTTTGCTCTTGCATAATCCTTAAGACAAATTTTAAAGGGTTCAGAAATACCAAAATTTGGTATTGATACCAGAGAAAGGTGTTATTACGCATTTCCCTTGTTATTTACCCATGCTCGGGTATTTGCGATTTTACCAATTGATGGTGATTGTGATATGTCTAACGAGCATTTTATGCTCAATTCAGTTAGGAACACCATTTTGACCTTCACTGATCCTCAAAACTAATTTTCAATATATTTGCAAAAAGAAATCATAAATTTTGTACCTCAAAGACAAAATTATTCTATCACTGTCAGTTTTTACTCGATTTAAAAAAAATCACATAAAATTTTGCTTAAAAATGTCACAATTTGGGCAACGCCTTGCTCGAATGTTATTAAGGGGTTACATACATGTAGAAAATCACAAAATTTCATATTACAGAAAATTTATTTAATCCACTTAAAGATGATTTTCAATCACTCCCTAAAGTTTCATGATTTAACTGAGTTAGAGACGATTTAAGCTCAAAATTTTGCCATGCGCAAAGCCAACTGTCAAACTTTGTGAGCGTTTTTCTATGAACACCAAGTTGATTTATGGGTGCCACGATATCTCGAGATGGGACGGACCAAATTGGCTGAAATTTTGGGTGAAGACTCCCAAGACATATCCCGTGTGCATGACGAAGCCCGATTTTGAAATTTTGAATTTTCAAAAATAACAAAAATCAAAAACTGGCGATTTTTAATATGAAAAACAAAAACATATTTTTATCTTTTTTAAAAAAAACTTTTTGAAAATCGGCCTTCGTCATGCACACGAGACCGGATTAACGAGTCTTCACCAAAATTTTGAGCCGATTTGGTCAAAGCAATGTTGAGATATCATGGCACCCGTTTTTTGAAACTGCTAACTTCAAAGAGCTATATCTCGGCAATGATACAACCAAATGTCATCAAATTTGTTTTGTTAATAGATGAAAATGTATATTTTAATGCCCTGAAAACAGATTTTGTTAAATGTTTAAGTTTGTGCTCAAATCAACCTATGACATTTTTGCCGATTTACATGTATGTAACCCCTTAATACGATATTGAGTTGTATATGTACATAAACTTTAGAGCAAAAATTTGAACAATTTTGAAAACATTAGGTTTTTTTTAGCAAAATTTAAACCATTCCAAAAATTGCTAGATTGATCTTTTTTGTTTAACACTGGAACGCCCAACGCATGTCCAACTTACACGGACGCCCAAGCCTCCCAAAAAAGGTGGAACGGTAACAGATTACCTGGAAGTATCAAGGAAGCAACTACGCTGACTAAACTCAAGCAAGAAATGGTACTGAAAATTCGCAGTGATATCAACAACTTTCTACCCCGTTAAAGTAATTTTAAAGTTTTGAATCGCATTATCTCACTCCCCTTTAAAAAAACAAAAGTTCATTAGAGTAGTGTAAGCCGAATGTAAAGATTTAATTGAATTCAATAAAGTAATAATAATAATAATAATAATAATAATAATAATAATAATAATAATAATAATAATAATAATAATAATAATAATAATAATAATAATAATAATAATAATAATAATAATAATAATAATAATAATAATAATAATAATAATAATAATAATAATAATAATAATAATAATAATAATAATAATAATAATAATAATAATAATAATAATAATAATAATAATAATAATAATAATAATAATAATAATAATAAAAATAATAATAATAATAATAATAATAATAATAATAATAATAATAATAATAATAATAATAATAATAATAATAATAATAATAATAATAATAATAATAATAATAATAATAATAATAATAATAATAATAATAATAATAATAATAATAATAATAATAATAATAATAATAATAATAATAATAATAATAATAATAATAATAATAATAATAATAATAATAATAATAATAATAATAAAAAACAAAAAAAACTTCAACTCGCTGGTTCTTGGGCATTACTCAACCAATCGGGACGATTCTTTTTTCCAGTGATTTGTAAGAATGTCTAGATGATCCTAAAATTTAGCAGAACTTGATTTGATCATATCAGTAATTTGTACAACCGAAAACATCGTTCCACCTTTTTTGAAACGACTGCCTACGCGGAATTTTCGGCGATATTTTTTTACACGCGAAAAAAAAAGTTGGAACGATGTTTTTGATCGCAAAAATTACAAATTTGATTAAATTAAGTTCTGCATAGTTCAAGAGTCATCTAGACATCCTAACAAATCACTGGAAAGAAGAATCGTCCCGATTGGTTGAGTAATACCCGAGAACCATTGAGTTGAAGTTACCGTTCCAACTTTTTTGGAGCCTTGGGCGTTGGAATGTTAATCGAAGAGACTACGGATTATCTTCAAAACTATTTTGAAAGGTAAGGGCATACTCATCAAGTTTTTTTGTGAACTTTCCTGAATTTCGAGCAAAGTAAATTTTAGTCAACGATTCAACAATTTAAATTTTGATCAATTCTCAAATCATTAACATTCATCTTTTTGAAAGACAATTTAGGTCGTTGCAAATATTTTTCAAAGTTAATGTCGCCCCTCTCTTCAAAATTGGTCTGAAAAATCAGGGGGCAAAACAAAATATTTTTCCAAAAAACTTCAAAATGTCCATGAAAATATAAGTCTAATCAATTCAAAACAATCTAAAATGCATTTTTCTGCATTGATAATCATATTTAGCATGTTTGGGCTTGTTTAAAAATGTTTGAATTTTTGTGAAATTCCAATGTAAAGCACCGCAAAAAAAAATTCGCAAAAAATAAAATTTACGGCAAAATAGATATTTTGGAAACTAATGATGTCAAAACAACTGGGCAGGTATATTATTCATTTTAGAATGTTGAAACCATGACTCGTAATTACAATTTAAAGACTTGTTTCTTTGCCTTTGGTCAGAGTCGAGGGTCATAAACTTCAAAAATTATTTGCAACGGCCTTAATTAAATAAAAAAATCAAAATTGGCTGAAAATTAAAAAAAAATGCAGAAAATGAAAAATCCGTGATATCGGTTGATTTGAAGAGAAGTTATCATTTTCGTTTAATTTTGTCAAATGAGCCTTTATTTGCGTATTTTTATATAAATACCAAAATACCTGAGAATATTTTTTCATAATTTTAAATCATTTGCTATCTTTATGTAGCTGGATAATTTTCAATGTTAAACAATAAGGATCGATATTGGAAATATGTTCTATATTAAAGGAGTGTCCCTCGTAATTTTTAATGTTTTTTTTTTAAATATTGTTCTTAACTGCTAAATTTTATACCTAAAGGAGCAGAATGATTTGTATTATGTAAAAATTGTTTTGAAGCTCATGGTTTGAACAAATAAATATCCAATGAGAGTAAAAGTTAAAATCTTTGTCGATCCCAAATATTGTCTACAAATATAGGGCAGAACATTGAAAAACGTTCATTATATCATTTTGATTCTGACTTTATTATTTACTCAGAAATTTAGTTTTGTAACTCATAAAACTATAATAACTGTGAATTTTTAGTTATTTTACAATATTTTTTTAATCAACAAGTTTCATAAATTTTAATTTTTCAGAATTTGCATTAATTTTACACTTCAGAATGTCTAAAATTTCAATTTCCTTTTGCTGTTCTGAGTTTTTGAAAAAATATCGTCCTCCGTGTACGCACGAGTGCAAGCAGCAGTCAAGTACTCAGTGCTCCATCGTTTTTTCGAAAATTTTCGCCGTAATTTACCGTGATTAGCCGCGAGTTTGCTCCAACAGCATGCCAAGGGCCGGCCGTGGCCGTGGCAGTTCGAGTGCGGCCTCGAAAAACCCGCGAAGTTCGTCTACCGGCCGTGTGCAAAAAGGTAAACAAACCAACGCCGCGTCGACCGCCATCGCGCCGGGGAGTGTGAGCGCCAAAGGATTCGACCCCAAGTTACTACACGCTAATTACCGCGTCCAGGATCGCAGCCCTATTAGGCTCCGTTCAGCTACTTCAGGCAATCCGTCGACCGATGGCGCTTCAACATCCGCCAACATTCCCACCAGTAACAAGTTCGCGAGGCTGAGTGACGAGGAAAGCAGCTACAACAACACCGACGGTAGCACTACCGACGACGACGACGACGATGGTCGTGCACGGAAAAAAGTGCCGACGCCAAAAAAAGTAATTACTCCAAAGGAACGACGACCACCACCAATTTTTGTTTCGGACACGTTGGCGGACGATGTTGACGAGCAGCTGGAAGGCCTCGTGTACTGCCTCAAAATAGGTAAAGCGTCAGTGCAAGTGTTCACATTTGACCAAAAGAACTTCGACCTGGTTGTGGAGAAATTTAAGCGTAAAAACTTCAAATTCTACACATTTGACCCCGCGCAGAAGACCGCTGTAAAGATTGTCTTGCAGGGGTACCAAGACCGCCCGACCTCCGTCCTCAAGGAGCACCTCTCGGGTGCCGGAATAACGCCGCGAGACATAAAAGTCCTCTCGCGGAAGACAACAGTCACAGGTACACACACACTGTACCTGTTGTACTTCGACCGCGGCACCGTCAAGATTCAAGACCTGCGGCGGACTAAGGCGTTGGACGGTTTTTGGGTAAACTGGCGGTTTTACTCCAAAAATCCGACGGACGCAGCGCAATGTCACCGTTGCCAGAAATTCGGCCACGGCTCGCGGAACTGCAACCTCCAGCCCCGCTGCGTGAAGTGCGGTGAGTCACACCTCTCGGAGGTGTGCGCACTGCCACGAAAGGCGGACTTGGGGGAAAACGCAGAACAAACCAAGCCGCGCGTAAAGTGCGCGAACTGCGGCGGTAACCATACCGGTAATTACCGCGGATGCGTCGCGCGCAAGTCCTACCTCGAGGAGCAGGAAAAGAGGAAGAAGAAAGCAGCAGCGTCCCACCCTCCTCAACGAAGTACGAGTGCAGCCGTTCCTGCAGCTGGCCAGCGTACGGTTCCAGCGGACAACCCAGCGATCCCTCCTGGCTGGGGGCGATCGTTTGCCAGCGTGGTCGCGGCCGGTAGCGGCGATGCGGCCCAGCAAGAAGTCACCGGGGAAGATCTCTTTACCCTGCCGGAGTTCTTTGCTCTCGCGGGGGAGATGATGACGCGGTTTCGGAGCTGCCGTAACAAGGCGGAGCAATTTCTAGCCCTCGGGGAATTAATGATTAAGCACATCTATAAAGGATAAAAAACTGTGATCTAGTTTTAAGCTTTCTCTATTTCTATCCCCTTTTCCTAGCAAGTTTAGTAAGTTTTTTTTTTAAATTTTTCTTACTCTTGGTAACACCTTTATTTACAAGCAATAACTGTTCCAAAATGGATTATGATGTAACACACAGCTGAAAGGAACTCCAAAACTCTGTTTTGTACTTCAAAAGAACTTATTGTATCTTGATTATTCACCAATAAAACCGAATTTGAATTTGAAATTTGAAAAAATATCGTTTTCATCTGATTAAGGAGAAACCTATAAATCCACTCGGAAAATGAACTTCTTGATCCAGCCACCTTCATGTATACTTATCGACTCAGAATCCAATTCTGACACGGTGTCTGAGAGAAGATGGACAAAGTAAATTTTTTCACCCAATTTTCTAGCAATTGCTTGACGAATTGTGTCATAACTTTATAATCAGCGTTCTTCCAACGTTAACAAACATCTTAAGTGGATGCAAAAATCGGTTAGTTTTCATATGATCTCGAAAATTTCGTGGCTCCTGTCGTCGTAGTAAATCAACACATCAACTGAGCCCAATAGCGGAAAAAACTTGAATGCTAAATGCTTATTTCAAAGGCTTTTGCAAGCATTCAGGCAGAATTAAATACTAATAGAAAGCATTTGCAATTGGTTTTGAGAGAAATATTTTTTTATTTTTTAAATAAAATTCGATTTGTTTGATACAAGAATCTAATTACTTATTATAATTAAAATTCATCTCACGATTCCGTCGCGTCCCGTTCCTGACGTAATCCCAAATTTTTGTAGTCCAAAATTAAATTCCTCTGTAAACACTTCAGCAGCCGCCGCCCGTCCGTAAGGGAGTTCACCATGTGAAACAGTCCTACCGGTTGACCCATTTTCGGCAGCAGCAGCCAAATTTAGCACGCTTTACTGCACCCCCCCAAATTTGCATCTGTCTGGCCGGTTTTTGCGCTGGAGAAGAGAGAATTTCACAATTTCCTTCGATCGTACGAGCACCGGTGATGATACTGGCTGACGTTGCTGGTCGACGAGGAGTCAAGTGTGTTGCACCTTTTTTGTGGGTGGTGGGGTGTTTTTTAAGGTCAGGGGGAGAAAAGTGTACGCTTATTTTTGCAGTACATGTTTTTTTAAACCTCTTATCCCGTTATGATTCTTTTATTTATCGATTTCTCTCCATGTTTTTGTTTGTGTTGATTTTTGTTTTTTAATTGTGTGACTTGATTTTTAAAATAAAATATTGTTGAGTTATTTCTTGTATTACTTTTAAAGCTTGTTTGAAAGATTTTCTGAAAATAAAAAAAAAAAAACATATAATAAATTAAAACTCAATCGACAACCAAGGGTTAATGAGCAACAGCTATAGGTAGTAGTGAAAAAAATGCTGGGTGGCAGCAGATAAATAGGACGAACTGACCTCATTTTTCGGTTCGACCGTGTATTGCATCGCGGATGCATCTTTCCTCGGTTGGTTTAAAAAAAAAAGCACGCTGCAGCTTCCCCTGCCCAAATGTTTGCAAGTCAGCCAGCCTGGCCCAGTGCAATAAAACAACTCCAATAATGATGTCATGTGCACGCGAATGGCTAAAATTATAATTATGGTTAACCTGGTATAAAAAGTCGACGTCTTCTTTTTTTCTTGCTCCTGGTGCAGTCGTTTTATCTCTTTGGCAGTGTTTTTTAATGCCGTTGGTCGTTAAAAATTTCACTTTCATCGCAAGGTTGTCACCTCCAGATTATACGATGAACGGTGTCAAAGAAATGCTGGGGAGAAGTCATTGTTGAGGATGAGATGGAAGTTTGTTTGATTTATTGCATTTCATTCGAATATGCTGATGGTTACTTTAATGTTTCAAACATTTTACAAAATTTTCACAGAAATGTATTTTTTTCTATTTTCTCTACAAAATTTTAGGAGTAGATGACAAATCTAAGTTTTTGAAGACTTTGCTCATTTTGTCTTATAAATTTATATGAATATTTAATTTAATATATTGTTGTCTAAAAATTCGATAAAAGATTCATATTTATTTTTTTTTGCCAAAAATCAAGGAATAAAATATAATTCTCCACACAAACTTTGGAGAAAAATCATTCGTCATTGCCTAAATATTTTTGAAAAATTCAAGGTGCACGTGTTTCTGGGGACCCCAAAGTTCATGCTTTCCCTCGAGTTGAGCCGGCGCAGAAAAAAATAACCCCCTGCTTCTCAAGCGAAAAATGATTTTTTGAGTGAAATTGGTTGAGATTAACCCATTGATACCCGAGCCTTAAGCTGGTGAAAAAAAAAATTCCTACAAAAATAACTTTTTTAAACCGCTAATAACTTTTCAGGTTCGAGCTTTATAGCTTCGAGACCATCCACAAACCACGTGGACACTTTTTTGGAAATCTCAACCCCCCCCCCCCTCGTGGACAACTGTCCATACAAAAAAACTTTTTTGTATGGAGCGTGGACAATCGCCAAACCCCCCCCCCCCCCCTGAAGTGTCCACGTAGTTTATGGATGGTCCCTTCGGTATGTTCTACAAAGTTGTAGAGCATTAAATTTCCAATGAGAATCTCACTTTTGGAAATCTTTATTTTGAAGGAAGAAGCGCACCTTGCAGACAAAACCGTAAGCAAATTGTGTTTTTATACATTTTTTTTGATTTTTCCCATACAAACTTCTCCTTTGAGTATCAATGGGTAAACGTTGACCAATTTCGTTCATATTTACAAGGTGCCCGAAAAAGACAAATATATTTCAAAAAATCGCTCTTAATATTTGAAAACATTGAGTTGTGATTGCATAACAATGGAATTTAAATTGAAAAGCAGATTTTTAACGTAAATTCAATGCCAATCCATTCATTCATGAGCTCAAACCAGTAGGATTTGTTCTGGAATGAATATTTACCATGAAAAACATATTTTCTGCATTTTTTTTTTCGTTTCAGCTTAATTATCAATATTATTCTTTATCATATTCTTCCAAACTGGCAAATTTAAAAGCAATTTTGTTGAGTTAATACTAACTTCCTAACAAAAAATACTAATCACAATTTTTCGATAGTTTGAACGAACTTTTAAGACAGCTTATTAATTTACACACATATTTTTACCAATTAAGTTGCTATTGTATACAATTTTGTTGCAAAATATAAATCAGAAACGGGATTAGAGCAATTTTTGATAAATTTCAAATTTCCCGGGAACTCCCGGGATTTCCCGAGATTTTTTTAATATTTCACGTTTCCCGGGAAATTTGAAACCCCGGGAAATTGGACGCTCTAAATATAACTGTAAAATTGTCAAACAAATTCTAAAAAATCAAATTTGTAACCGAAAATGACTTGACACAGTTTTTGCTAAACTGCGCCGTTTTCAAGAAATATCATTTTTAAGTGATGATTTTCAAAAGTTTATCACTTTTTTTGAAATTTAAAAATACTTCATGAACAAAAATCTTGCTGAGTGACTTTTTGTCTTTGTTAAAATGCAGCCTATAATAGTATAAATTTTGTGATAAATAAAATTCCTCAGTTTTCCTAAGTTTTCAACCCGCGATATCTTACGCGATTCATCACTTGTATCGAAGGGTAACATTTTTCAATATTTTTTTGCTTTAAACGTTGAGTTTACTTAGCACATGGTTGTTTTACATAAAATCCATCCAAAAAGCGTTTTTTGGATTTGCAAAAAAATGTAAGCAGCTCGTTACAAAACTGTACAACCCATGCTGAAGAAATAATCTTTTTTGTTGCATAAACTACTGTTATAATTTTGTATGACCATATGTTTGATATTTATCAAAACCTCTTCTCATTTTAAAAAAAAAGTTGCTGTTGGTCCCATAAAACATATAAAAACGATACTTAATCCACCTTTAGGTGGTTGGTGCCTTCCTCACATTCATAAAGTCAATACATTCAGTAAAAATAGCAACATTCCCTTAGCATGTTTAACAAATCAATTTTATTACTGATTTCTTTTGATGGGGTACGCATACCTTCAATTTTCTGACTCATCGGCAAGATCTGATAAAAAAACCTATTCAACGAAAGTTCACAGGGAAGATTCAGACAATATTTATATCACAAATATCTGAGATCCGGCCTCCAAAAAGTGTATGAATTACACTTAAGTGCTAATAACTTTTGATAGTGTTGTCAGATTCTTGATGTTTTATGCGATGGGTCGCATGATGGACCCGGGCATAATTTTTACTGAAATATCTGAGATCCGGCCTCCAAAAAGTGTATAAATAACACTTAAGTGCTAATAACTTCCGATAAGGTTGTCAGATCTTCAATGTTTTGGGCTCATTGGAAAGGTATTTTTAATACCTTTCTAAAAATGTATAACATGATAGGGTTTCTTGCAAAAAACACCCTTTTTACAATCTTCCGGACATACGCCAAAATCGTTTTTTTAGCATAACTTTTGAAGTACTTAACTAAACTTGCTGATTTTAAATAGAGATCTATGGGACCCCAAGACGGATCGAATGAGACCAAAACGGTCAAAATCCGTTCATCCAGTCCGGAGATAATCGAGTGACAATTTTTTTGTCCATCCACCTACACACTTCCACACAGACATTTGCTCAGAACATGATTCTGAGTCGATAGGTATACGTGAAGGTGGGTCTACGAGGTCGAATTAAGAAGTTCATTTTTCGAGTGATTTTATAGCCTTTCCTCAGTAAGGTGAGGAAGGCAAAAATCGTATTATCCAAATAACAACTTTTTGATAAAAAAAATTATTTAAAAAATCGGAGTCTTTTACTTGCATAAAAAAGTGCATTTATATCAATATTTTTCAAAGTTTTCCTTTTCATTCCTGAAGGAATTTAACTAAAACTTATCAAAATAAAAGATGGCATGAATAAAATAAATGAATATTTTGCATCAACACATATATTTTTATTTGAATACATCTTATTGAAGCTTTCTCATTGTAAAATGAATAAACAATGCTGTAAACCTGATTCGAGAGATTGGCGTGTTAACGACTGATTTCGTTGCCAAGAGTAATAAATTTAACTTTTAACATTTTCACGAGTTTATACAACGATCTTTTCCCAAGCAAAGACCACGAATCAGTTTCGTGTGAAATGAGCATACCAAAGTATATCCTTTCCTTTATGACGGCACCGGAAGTCTTATTTTCTTAGGATAGAGCCCTGGATGTCTGGGTGTATAATTAGTTATAAAAATATGCATGCCTCAAGTGTCGGAGGAGGCACTGTATTCCAACATGCACTCCAGCTAGACCAAACCCATTTTATGATGATGGCCACTAAAGCTTATTGGTGTTAATAACACGACCAAAGCGTCTAATCTGGGGTATAAAATAGGTTGATGTAATGGGCATTATTATTGTTGCACTTGTTTATTAAGGAATATCGATTTGGTGCATTATTTGGATTTTTTTTCAGTCTTGCAGAAAAGAAAACATTATCTGCAGTGCAGCTGCAGCTGCGCAAATATTGCACCTTGTTCGAAAACAATAATTTGCCACAAAGAATCTTTGGGTTGAAGCCGGTAAATATTGAAAGGTTCAAAAATTAGGGCATTTTGTATTTGCAAATCTGCACGAATATAACTGTTTTTCGTATCATTTGCTTTGAAATTATTTTTTCCCTTTTATTTGCACATTTCTACATCCCAGTTTACTGAAGTGCAATTGAAACAGAGTGAGGGATTCAAAATAAAAAAAAAAGTACATAAATGCACATAAAGCTACATGACCCCAGCTCGACTCTTGGTTTTACGGCTTTCGCCAAACTCTTGACGATCTGGGTTAACATCGATAAGTGCATTCAGTGTAATATCATACTTAACCCAAGCCTCCCTCTTGCCCCCCACTTACAGTCGTTTGTGGGGTGCTGCTGCAGTTTTGGGAGGTGACGACGGGTGCATCAAAATCGATTAGATTGCACAATTTCCAGCAACTGCACATTGGCCGATTCTTGGACCGGAAACTGGTACAGATTTTGGGAGGTGGTTGGCATGGAAGTTGGTGATTTTCAATGTTTCGATCGATATTGGTTTTTCTTTCTTCATTCCGATTTCCTGTTATCAGCAAATTTGCCTAAAAAACGTCATCAGAAAAAAATAGAGGAAATTGAACTTAGTTTTGAATAAGATTTTCATTGTTTGTAACGCCCATGGCTCTCGAATATCCAGCATCCCAGCATCTGAGTTCCGACCTTAATGACTCCGGCGAGAGTTGGAGTTATTTTTCCTGAGTCGTCATCGTGCGACCATCAATAAAATTTTGAAGCCAAATGTACACAAACACACACACACACAGAGTGAAAAATCGAGTGAATCCGTTGCATCAACGTCATTTGGATGATGCACTGACCCCACGTCGTCGCAAAAAAAAAAAAACTGGCAGAAACAGATCAGGTTTCATCCTCCCGCCCAAAAGTGCTTATCTGTGGATCTGCGTTTTTTTTTTGCATTACCCAGTTGGGATGGTTGATTGAATTTATCGAAAGGACGCTGTGCTGGCCGAGAACGTAAATTAACGCTTAATGGCCGATGGCAACCAGCGTTTTGCATTTCATTACCGTTTCATTTTGTTGTTGAATGGTTCTGGAATCACTTAAAAATAACTTATTTAATGAAAATTTAATCTATCATAGCTAGAAAAGTAGATTTTGAAAACCCTAAAACTGTGTTAAAAAATAGAAGTAAAAACTTTAAACTTAAAAATTTCTGCCGATACAAAAAATCCAAATCAAATTATTCGCTCTACAGCATTGCCTTGGCGTTTTCGATTGCGAGATTCCTACTCGAAACTCGGTTTCCAAAAGCTTGATTGTTGAGGCAATTGCAACCCTCTTTTTACACTTTAGCTTCCATCCACCCCGGGTTTCAAACTGACGACCATTGGATTGTGAGTCCAACTGCCTACCAGCAACTCCACCGAGGCAGGACCCAGGGAGAAGACTCCTACACCTGGATTGAGCTAACGACCTAACCCTTTAGGTTGACCGGGACCAACATTTTCCAATAATCAAAAAAAAAAGCATGAGCATGAGCATGAGCATGAGCATGGTTGACTGCCAATGAGCTGCTACTCCGTTATTGACGGATCAGCTGAAGTTACACAATGAACCAACAGATGACTAGTGGGAGCTGATCATCCTCACTGTATAACCCCTGAAGATCTCTGCTTCAAGTCAATACCGGCGCCCCCCCAAGGAGATGCAGTTCAACAAAGGTAGGAATGTTAGTCCGATAGTTGAAGTTGCAGACTCATCAGACACAGAGTTTGTCGCTCTATACCTGTTGACACCGCATGAGACCGTTGAATCCACAGCATCTCCTTCAAGCATCACGGGAAGTGGGGGAATTGTGTTAGTAGGGGAAGGAAAGGGAAGGTCAGGATTCATCTTGGTAGATGATATGACCAGAAAGTGAAACATAATCTTTGCCTTCCGAGCTACGACGCTATAAGAAGGACTTTTCACATCTTACCGCCGGCGTGCCATCCGAGCAACGATGCTATGGGAAGGACTTTCAAAATTAAATGTTATTGTATTTATCGATTTATTCGGCGACGTGCAATTTTATATAGATCAGGGAAACATAATCGTTGCCTTCTGAGCTACGACGCTATGAGAAGGACTTATCAATTCCTCAATCGCGATTTTTCACATCTACCGCCGTCGTGCCATCCGAGCAACGATGCTATGGGAAGGACTTTCAAAATTAAATGTTATTGTATTTATCAATTTATTCGGCGACGTGCAATTTTAAATAGATCAGGGAAACATAATCGTTGCCTTCCGAGCTACGACGCTATGAGAAGGACTTATCAATTCCTCAATCGCGATTTTTCACTTCTACCGCCGGCGTGCCATCCGAGCAACGATGCTATGGGAAGGACTTTCAAAATTAAATGTTATTGTATTTATCGATTTATTCGGCGACGTGCAATTTTAAATAGATCAGGGAAACATAATCGTTGCCTTCTGAGCTACGACGCTATGAGAAGGACTTATCAATTCCTCAATCGCGATTTTTCACATCTACCGCCGTCGTGCCATCCGAGCAACGATGCTATGGGAAGGACTTTCAAAATTAAATGTTATTGTATTTATCGATTTATTCGGCGACGTGCAATTTTAAATAGATCAGGGAAACATAATCGTTGCCTTCCGAGCTACGACGCTATGAGAAGGACTTATCAATTCCTCAATCGCGATTTTTCACTTCTACCGCCTTCGTGCCATCCGAGCAACGATGCTATGGGAAGGGCTTCCAAAACTAAATGAAAGTGAATATACACACGACGACGTGAATCCCTTTTTCAATGAAATCCAGAAATCTCCACCACTTTCTTGCGGATTCTCGCGCGCGACGTCACACACCGATCCCCCCGACGAACACCACACGACTCTTTTCCAATAATCAAAAAAAAAAGTAAGAAAAACTCATAATATTAGGTGAATCGTTCAGAGCTTATTTTCCACTCTTCTCGCTCGAATGCCGTTGACTGCAGATCGATGTGTTTACGCGTAATTTGAGACAGCATAAATCAGAATTATAAAATCAACGAATTAATCAACGTTTGCATGCTTTTTCAATTTCGGAGAGACCGGAAATTGTTGTACGATACGATTGACGGATGATGATTTTGAAGCATGATGGAGTTGTATGATATTTTTTGTTTATATCGATTACAGGTGACTATATTTTCTGTTGCAAATAAAAAATGTTACTTAATTTTGAAGTATAATATTTTTTTCCCCTTCAGAGTTAATTATTGTTTTAAAAACAAATATTTCCACTTAATAGGTAACCATTATTAAATTTCGTAAAAATACTAATTTTTCTCATTAGACATTCATGAAAAATACCATCATAAAGCCATAGCAATTTGTTGCGCTTAACACAACTTCAGAAAACGAGATACTCAAACAAAAATATCAAAATATCCGAGGAAATCAAAAGTTACTAAGAAAAAAAATCAAGCAAATGCTTCAAATTACGCACAGTAATCGACACCATAAGTATGTGATGCCTATTAAATGTTGATTCAAAATTGGTTTGACATGTACTTTGTTAACTTCCCTTTAAATAAAAAGCAAAGAATTCCTTACAATCCTTTCAAGTACAATATATTTTAAATTCTTTTTTTTTATTCACATTCCCAATGTCTGAAAAATCAATTCATTAGAGAGTAATCAAATTAAATTTTTCAAAAACCCCGGACAGAGCCGAGGCACAAAAACAAAAATATTTGCATCGACATCAAAAACAATTAATTTGATTTTAAATGTGAAAAATATAATCTTCTTTAAAATGTTATGCCAAATTTCAATAATTTGTTATGTGTTTTTATTTATTTTTAACTGGTTAAAACCTGTTATATTGACCAAAATGTTGTTTACCTGCTTAATCTAAAAGAACCTATTAAGTAGAAGAACAACTCTGCCAGACTGGTGCATTTAATTTTATTTATATTATTATATTTGCCTTAAACCAGGGTGCCCAAGATTTGATTTTTCTGATGCAGTGGCGGGCCGGAACTAATATTTGATAAAAGTTGAAAAAGTAAACACATTTTTTATGATTGGGTTCTTTTAACGTTAATAAATAAATGAACTAGTGTTGCAAATAACACTCATATATCTAGTATTTAAGAATGAAAAACAAAGATAATTTTCAAAAATGTGTTAATTTGACTTATTTTAATTTTTGTTTATTTAAAGTTGTATAATTATTGTTTTGACGATTGAAATTCAATACCGAGATATAATTTTTATAAGAAAATCATTGAAATGTTAATGGTCGTTTTAATTTTTTTATGAAATACACATATAATTTAAAAAAATATCTATGAAACTCTATGATTAAATTTATTCAAACGAAATGTAGGTTCAAACATCATTTACGAAAAAAAAAACTTTTTGCGATGTTGTGCACCTTTATTTAAATAATTTAAAATGCTTTTAAACACACAATATTTAAAATGCGTGAAAAATACATATTAAATCATTTTCAATTTGTTATTCTTCGAAATTCAAAGTTAATGAAACAATATATTTTTTGCTCCCTAATTTCATGACTCATTTCCAGACATTTTTATATATTTTTGAAATATTTGCATTTTTCTATGAATAATGTGTTATTCGAGCTTTTTAAAGAAAAATATAACTGAAAAGTTTTTTTTTTTTTTGAAAAATACATCAGTTTTTGATTATTTATTTATTCAAAAACATAAAAAATAGAAAAAAAAAATCTTCGATTTGAAGTAATCACAGTGAAAACTGAAAGAAATTTAAAATAAGTGTCTTTTGTACACCGTAAGACAACAATCAATGTTTTTTCATAAATTTCACTATTTTACGAAATGGATAATTCTGTTTTCTTGCAAAAATTTTCAGTTAAATAATATCAAAATATAAATTATAAGAATTAAATTCTAACATGAAGAATGTTGTTATAATTTGTTAAAATTTGATCTCAAGCTTATTTTTTTAAATTCAGACAATCAATTTATGTATTTAATATTTCATGAAAAGCCGTCGCGGACCGGATAATATGGCTTCACCGGCCGGACGTTGGGCAGGCTTGCCCTAAACTTTTTAGGGACATTGATCGTTGAAGCCATTTTGAAAAAAACGGACAAAAAATTAATTTATTTTTGGATGCAATATTGAATTTGAATTCAAAAACAATTTACGGCGTTTCTTATATCATGTATTGTCCTTTTCAATACCTACAACTATGTCGAAAACTCCAAATTCATCGAAAATTCTTTTCACAAGATTCTAGAATTCACTGCCAACACATGTTGTTACACATGTTTCTACAATTATTAGTTTTAAGTTCTTGATATAAATTTTGAACAAATTGAAGCCCACCTTAGTTGTTTTTTTTTTTATATTAGCCTGTTGCTGTTTCACAAATAAATCTAGAAACATAAAAAATAAGTTATACAAAAATTTTAAACAAAATCAGATAACAGTAAAAGATGTGCAAAAATGAACGTTAAAAAATAAACTTTGAATTACTTTGATGAACTCTTCCTCGAAAAAGAGGCAATCAACCCGGATAAAAAGCTTAATCGCAACGAGTACCTTAATGATTGAGTTTATGATGGATGATGTGCCCGGATTAAGTGGAACTCATCAAAGTGCAGCGCAGCACTAATCGCTTCCCATCAACGGGCGCGCCATTGGATGCAAGCTGTCATTAGAGTTTTGGCGAAAAATATAAAAAGGCAGCGAAATTGCTGTGTTTGCTGGAAAATGCTGTTAAGCTGCTGCAGACAGCTGAACTTTGCTCTGATTTTACGATGCCATTTGATACCGTTTGAGATGATCGTCTTCAAGGATGAATGTTTTTTTTTTTTTTGCTTAAGAAACATTATTTTATTCCAGTTTCACATTCACGCATGAGTTTAAGGAGCAACAAAAAAAAACATGCACGAAAACAAACCGACAGTCAACAGTGCGCAAAAAAAAAACAAACCACTGAGCAACGTGATATCCCATCAGAATCACATGTGGGGAAATAAAATCTGTCATAAAAACGTGAAAATCGCATGAACAATCTCAATATTTCCATTATAATATCATTAAATATTCAACGATGGGGCGACCCCAAAAAGAGAGAGAAAAAAAAGAAACGCAGAACGAAAGTCCCGATGGCAACGGCACCGTTTTTTTAAGAACTGTCTCAAACACTCATTTCTAGATGCGATGTTGAGGGTGGTTGTGGAATGGAAAATCTACTAGTCTTGCAAAATATGTGGAAAATTCAGGGAGGGAAGACACACAATCTCACACTTGAGCTGTCTTCGGCTGTGGAGCACGATTTTATGAGTTTTGGATGTTGGTCCGTTTTTGTTAAACTCAATAAATGGATTAAAGTTGGCTTTTTAAAAATAAGTTACGTAGCATGTATTTTTGGTAATCTTTTTCCACAATTTCCACGCAATAAAAGATTCGAGATGGAATATTTTTCAAAATTGAAGCTGGTAACACTGCCTGGTTGATTGCCCTATTGGATCTCAGACTGGCTGGCCGGCAAGTTGTCACGCTGACTCCGTCCCTCTCAATTCTGCATTCAGTCGTGTGGCTAGATTGGAGAGCGAAACAAAATTAAACCGTTTGAGGGTTTTTTTTTCAGTCTGCATGTATCCTGTTATTAATCAGTTATTATTAGTGCTTCTGAGTGTTTTTTTTTTCAAATTGGATTTTATATCGCGATTTAAATTTCAAACATAAGTTTAATCATAAAATTTAAAACAACAAGAAGGAACTAATTTTTTTGTTTCTCAAAACAATTTTTGTTGTAACTTTTTTTAGATTTTTAATCAATTTTATAGAATATTTCTTTGGAAAAGTCGCTGAAAATGTATAGATGTTTAACTTTCGTCGAAGTTACCCTTAAATCCAGGCCATCAAAAAAGTATCTGTGTACAAGTGATGATAAAATTCATCAACATATAGCTCGAATACAAATTTGAACATTTAAAATTATTAAAATGGATTATTAAAACAAAAAGCTACTTCATACCTTATGAAACTTCCAAAAATATTTGCAAATGGTCAGAAAACGGTTGTAGAACAAGTTCCCAAAATACATATCAGATTTTGTTTAATTTGAGCTGAGTTATCCTAATTCCATGAAAAAAGTGACTTTCTTTAAAATTTCTAGATTAAACCAGAAGGTTGCAGTGTCAACTTTTGATGAAATAAAATATATGATACAAAATTGATAATAGGGCTTTTTTCAGCAAAGTCGCTATTTTTAAACAAATATCATAAAAAATTGAGAAAAATAAAAAAAAAAACTAAGTTTCACGAGACCCCTCAAAGAAATATTTCAATTCACCTTACATTTCGGGAAAGATCCCCTCTTAAACAATGCCTATCATCAGACTTGCCAATTATTTTCTATTCAAAAAAAAAAAAAGTTTTTTTCTGTTTCAACCCACATGTATTCTTTTCAATGCAAAAAATATAAAACTCCCGTCATCAGAGGTGACATTGGATCTGAAGCGGTAAAATTGGGTCCTACAAACATCAGACCCAATTTCATTCCCCAAATTTTAATGACGGTATGATAAATAATTAAAAAAAATGGTTTAGTGAATAATAAAACGAAAATAAAAACTAAGATGAAAAGCATTCAGGCATGCCATTTGACATGTATAAGAAATGTTATTATTATTATTTGGTCTTTGATTAAAAAAAATAGTTCAATAAAGGTACCTTTTTTCAAAACGATTTTTTTCATTATTTTTCAAACGGTAATAAATATTTTCATTTTAATTTAAACATTATCCGTTTTTTTTTTGTATGTATGTATGTATGTATTTGAACCCCCGTCTTGGCAGGACTTGGCCATGACCACAGTATATTGCAACTGAGACGGTTCGGTTAGTAATCATCTTATATCTCAAGAACCTTTGAAGCGAAATACCTTTCTATGGCTAACGATTTCTTCTGAAATTGTACAGGCATAGATCGGCAATGCAGATGACTCGGGCCGGGCAATCCACGACTCCCTCGTCCAGTTCATGAGTATATGAGGTGGCCCTGGGCTGTTTTGAGACGATGTTAGTAGTTATATAATGGTTTGATATATTATATTATACCTCATGACATTATTTCGCCACTACGGATCAATTCAGTTCTATAGCATTAACTCCATGATGGCCGACTGGTTAGCGTTCCAGACTATCAATCCAAAGGTGTGAGTTCGAATCCCACCTGATTCTTAAAGGTTTTTTGTTCATATTCAAAGTTCAATTCCTGATTCCAAATTTCAAGGGAACCGAGGTAGAAGCCGCAACCATTAAGCCACGGAGCCGGTTGAACGTTATCAGTTTTTTTTTCTTTAAAAAATTGAACATTTTAATTTTTTTCAAACATGTTATTTTCAGTGGAGCTTTAAAACATAGTTTCGCTTTAAAATTTATGTTTTGAAATCCAGAGTGAATTTCTAAGTCACTGTGTTTTCCAAAATTTAAGCTCCAAATTGCACACTTTGAATTTATTACGCAAAATTTGTTATTAGCAAGGATACTTTAAATGTCCAATTTGAACAAATACAAAACATAGTAGTTTAACCTCTCGTTAAAAAAATCAATTTGAGGTTAAATACATAAAAAACTGCTTTTCGACTCCAACGACGTCCTATTTTTCCGGAATTTGCACTTCCCGGAAAACGGCAAATATATTTTTGGAATTCGGAGAATTCCCGGGATCTGTGGAAATATTTAAATGGTAATAAAAAAATTTTTAAATGCGTTTGATAAGTTTTTTTTAGCGTAAAATCATAGAATTGGGTGATTACCAGCAACTGGTGACTAGACTGCAATCTAAACAAGGACAGCAGTTTTTAGACAGCTCAATTAAAGCATTTCAAATTCGTTTTTCTTGTGTTTTTTGTTCTGTTTTAGATTTTAAACCAGCAACAATTTTTTATTCAATCTGTTTTAGATTAAATTATTTTTTATGTATAGATATCTTTTGTTTAGTTTTTATTAGACAAATTTGATAAATGTAAATAAATAATAAAGAAGGTTTTGTATTTTCTATTTTGTTTGTACACAAATTTTCAAATTATTTTTAATCACCATTTAAGGTAAAGGATGATGTACTAATTTTGTTGTACTTTTCCCCAGATCAATCAATTACAAATAAATTTTATTCAAATCAAATTGTCCCAATTTGCCCCAGATGCTTGTGCCTAAGAAAAATAAGTTAAACAACTGTGCAAAATATGAAACCCAAGCTTTACAAAATTTTAAAATTACATACAAAATATTTAAAGAGCTAAGTATTTTGAGGATAAGTATACTAAATTTTTAACAATTTAAAATTTATTTTGATAAATTTAAATTCATGTTATAAAATTCCAATCGATACCGACGAAAGTTTTTAACACAGTGCAACACACTTTTCCACAATAAAATATGAATTTTGAGACCAAAATTTGCATTTGTTTATTCAATTTCGGAAACAACGGGACAAAATATGAAAATTCCCACCAAGGGTCCTGATTTTCAGTTCAAAGTTCAGAAATCACTCACTCATCACCGAACGAATCTTTGCCGACCGGAGCGCGCAACCATTTGAGAACGCTCAATCGCTTCACTCAACGAAACATATAGGGGAAATTCTCGTATGTTTGGCAGGTTAAGCACCCGCTCCTAACTCCATCCAATTTGCTGATTTTCACTATTTAAACAACTAATTTTGCAAAACTTTTGATAGGAACTTGCTTGCTCACTTCTTATTGAGCTATTTATCTAAAAGCGTTTCAAATTTTCCTTAGCATGCTATGAAAGCTTGATGAACACCGCGACGCCATACGTCAGGCAGCTACCACGTGGTTGAAATATTGCAAAAAAATACATATTTGCTAAGCAAAGGTCCTGAACTCGACTAAATAATATCAGGATTACTCGAAATGATCATTTTCTAGTTAAAAGAAGGATTGCAATTAAATATTCCAGCCGTTTCTCACCCACGTGGTAGCTGCCTGACGTATGGCGTCGCGGTGTTCATCAAGCTTTCATAGCATGCTAAGGAAAATTTGATGCTTTTTGAGGGAAAACCGTTGATTCCGGAGACATCGGATTGTTTGCCGATGCGCCAGGTCTAGGGACAACGAATCCATATGCTCTCTTCGGGAAAAGTGTTCTCCAGACCATTCCCCATAGGCCTGACCATACCAGAAGTTGGCGCGTGATTTTCCCAGACGTTTGGGAGCGTTTGAACAAAAAGTTCCAATTTCCCATAGTAATTTCCATGTAAACTTTAACCCTGATGCGCGCAGCCAGTTTACAACCAAATGAGCTGATATTTGGCATGAAAGTCCCTATGGGTATGCCCTACAAGGGGAACCATACTAAAACTTGATACGAGAACTTTTTGAAAAACGTACCCACCCTAGTATTCATATCCTCAAAGTGTCATGATGTCATTGTTCCTATCAAAAGTTTTGCAAAATTAGTTATTTAAATAGTTTAAATAGCTTTAATTGAAAGTCAAAGTTCTAACCTGCCAACATTAGAGGCACGCTGGAATTAGATACTTTTCCCCTACTTCGTGAATTTCTTTTCCTACTCTGTCCGTCAACCTGAGTCACAAACGAAAATGCTCAGAAAGGAGTTAGCCAACAAAATACTAGCGCGGTGCTCATTTGGCCTGCACCAGTTTGCCGTCTTTTAGAATTTGACATGATGGAAATTGCTGTGTAAACAACAAAACTGCAAAATATTATTTATATCATTGTTTTAAAGCAATTTCTTAAATGATCAAAGCAAAGCCGATCGCAAACTGTTCTCAGTCAACTTTGAGCGACTAAAAGAAATCGGTTTCTCTGAATTCGCTGTACTACCCAATTGGAATGAGAGGGAGAGCAAAGAGAGAGTGTTCAGTGAAGCAGTTTTTCGTCGCTCTAGATTTGTGCTCGCGGTTGACTGAGTCTTTTTGGGCAATCAGGATCCTTGAGTTCCTGCGAATTCTGTTCCGGAAATCATTAGAATGAACGCACTTACAATTTTTTAAAAAAATTATTTCTTCATAAAATTTATCAATGGATGAATGGTTGTGTCTCTTGTAAATGTATTAAAATAATTAACTTTATTTGATGTAATAACAAACATTCGCTCGCACTCTGTTTGCAAAAATTCAAACCGGCTGCACAAAATGTGTCACAATTGACAAAGTGCATTTCCCCCGCCACACCTTGTGCATCAACTTAGCCCAGTTCGTTCAGGTGGTGATTTGAATTGAATTTGTTTGCACACACAGTTTGATAGCAGCACAAATTCCAGCCCGACAGTCAATATTTTTACCTGGCCACCTGCACGGATGGACCGTTGTCCTGAATGTGGGTCATCCCGGGCCAGATTCCGAAAGCCAAGACAACGTCGATTTATCAAAATAAACAGTCGCGGTTCCACCCTCGTTGCCCCTGGGTCGGCCGGGTGCGCATATATTGGAAAACAAATCCAGACCGATTTGCAAAGAAATGAATTTGTTTATCATCAGTCTCGCTGGGTGGGCGGGGGTGGTGGTGGCCGATAAATTTGCATACCAGGGCAATTTAATGGTGGGAGGAAAGGGGGGAGAATCTGTTGCGGATGAAGCATGGCTTGTATTTAATTACTTGGGTCGATGAAAAATTTCAGGATATTGGGCAGCGCAAGACAGAAATAAAGAAAATTGTTTTAAAATTTTCAATTTTGGATTAAATTAGGAATAAATCATGTCTCCATATTATAACAATAGTTTGTTTTTGTTTTTTATCAAATATTAAAAAAATAAAAGTAGAAATAAATTCATTTTCGATAGCTGTGCACATTTTCACACGTTTCAGTTGAATTCAATCTCATTAATGCACTACAAGGATTTTTCGGTGCAAAACGTTCCAGCATCCATCAGATTTCCATTTTAATTCAAACCTGTTGGGTGAACTCCTGCCTCTTTGACAACATTGTCAAATAGGAGTTTTTTCTACGTTACAGGACCCTCTCCCCTGCTGATTGATATGCAGATTTGACAGCACTACGTTTGATGTTCCCCGATTCGTGCGTGCGTGCATCAAAAGCTCAAAAGTTCCGTTGATTGAGTTTGTCAACGGTGTTTTTATTTTATTTTTTTTATTTCATTTTCCAAAACCATGAACTTACTTTGTAGTTGCACCGTGTTTTCTGCACCGCAAATTAATTATCGGTGATCTCTCCTGTCGTCAGCGCGATTCCTCTCTCTCTCGCTCTCGTTGGTCTATTGATAATGGTGGTTGATTGGTTTTGCGGTTTTCCCGGTCAGATTCTCCTTTTGGTCTGAGAGAGTGGGGTTGCCATTCGGCACCATAAGCAGAATGATATTTTAGTAGTTCAACTTTATATTAAATTTTGTGTTTTTTCTTTAAACTTTGATCAACAGAATATAGGTTTTTTAAATAATGAAGTTTTGATCACAGCCCTGAGCGAGCCTCCCTACACCCAGCTTGAACTACACAATCCAGCAAGAATCCAGTGGCAGCAGTTAAGTCGAGCGACCAAGAACGCCCCGGTGCAACATCTCGCCATGCAAATTACTTTTCCCTTCCGTGCACCACCGAGCTGCTGCTGCTGCTGCTGTAGAATCGTCCGCGAGTCTTCTTGCCCTCACCCAAGTCGTCTTTACTGCCACTGCACTGTTTGTGGTTATTCCTCCCTCTTGTGTGGACTTTGTGGGTGGTGGTGGCGCTGCCTCCTTCCTGTTTTGGACGATGAAGCGCCGATCGCTGCTATCGGAAGTCAAAGCTCAAACAGTGAGGGACGAAATTTGAGGGATGTTTGTTTAAAAGTGGAAATTTTGCAGCAGAGGTAAAATAAAAAAACACAGCTTAGTTAAAATGACTATGGTCACAATGTTGTGATTTTTTTCGAAGACTTCGGATAATCGATTCTGGACTGTTTCTATTGGGTTTTTTGGGTCGCAGGGAAATAAACATGCACAGCAAATTTTTTATTGCCATTGCAGCAAAATAAATAACTGAATGCGATCATCACTTTTGCTGAATTTCGGCAATGAAAGAAAACATTGCTGTGAAATCAGTAACAGTAAATCTGTTTAACTGAAATGTCACTTATGACTTATTCGTTGAATACTGTCTTGCGAAAATCCTCTTTCAAATGAGTTGAGTTTGAAGTTCAAGGTTTGAATAGTGACTTTTCGAAACTTTAAAATGAAAGATGAGAAAAACAAAAGCTTCCATGCAATAACATTTTTTTCAGGTTAAAAGGATTGCCCAAATCACTAACATTTTTCCAATCGAAAAAAAAATCACAGTAAATCACAACATAACTAGGATTGAAAATGCTGATAAAAATAAAAATTTTATGGTATTGCTTAGTTTTTAAATGTGATTTGGGAAACCAAATGTTTCTAAACAGCATTGGAAATTAGTTAAATGGCAAGACAAATCAAATCTTCATTACTGAATTATCAGCAACGAATGCAGAATCTGTCAAACTGACACACGAAAATAAATGAACTTTCAGCAAAACTATTAGTCATTTCTCCGCTGCATCTTCAGAGATTTTTATAATCATTTTTCTGAAATTTCAGTAAAAGATCTGTGAAATTGTCAAAAATCAATTTACTGAAAATTCAGAAAAATCTGATTTACTGAAATTTCAGTTGGTGACAATTGAGAAAAAGTTTATTGAATGGAAAAAATGTTGTTAGTGGGCATTGTCAGGGTTTTTTTTGTTTTTATTTTTTGTTTTTTGTTTTTTGTTTTTTGTTTTTTGTTTTTTGTTTTTTGTTTTTTGTTTTTTGTTTTTTGTTTTTTGTTTTTTGTTTTTTGTTTTTTGTTTTTTGTTTTTTGTTTTTTGTTTTTTGTTTTTTGTTTTTTGTTTTTTGTTTTTTGTTTTTTGTTTTTTGTTTTTTGTTTTTTGTTTTTTGTTTTTTGTTTTTTGTTTTTTGTTTTTTGTTTTTTGTTTTTTGTTTTTTGTTTTTTGTTTTTTGTTTTTTGTTTTTTTGTTTTTTGTTTTTTGTTTTTTGTTTTTTGTTTTTTGTTTTTTGTTTTTTGTTTTTTGTTTTTTGTTTTTTGTTTTTTGTTTTTTGTTTTTTGTTTTTTGTTTTTTGTTTTTTGTTTTTTGTTTTTTGTTTTTTGTTTTTTGTTTTTTGTTTTTTGTTTTTTGTTTTTTGTTTTTTGTTTTTTTTTGTTTTTTGATGAAATGATCCTCCATTGTTATATCTATGATTTTTATTTTAATTCAATTTCATTTCATGGAAATAAATTCAATTAAAATATTAGCTGACAGTAACTGTAGCACCTCACTCTAACCCCCAACTTACAGAAAACCAAGAACCTGTCTAATCCACCGTTTTATCCCATAGCTTGGAGCTAAGCTTCCGATCCATCTCGACGCGGGTTGATACCTATGGAATAGGACTCGGCAACGAATTCCTGGATGCACCGCCACTGGTCTAGCTTGGTCCCGGTCTCTTGGCCATCGCCACCGTCCTCGTCGTCGCTATCGTTGGTCAAGTTCTGAAGCCCGGAGCTGATGAAATGTTGCTGTGGTTACAATCTTGCGGTCTAATCAATTCTTTTCCTAATACGTTTGCGGTTCGTTACTGGCGGTGCGGTTGGAGTCGACTCTTGGAACGGTGACCAGAATCCGGAATGAGTGCCAACACCGTCGTCAGCGAAGAGAGAGCTGATTTGCATTCGGAAATTGCAGGTGCCACCTAGTGCTCTGCTGGAGTTGCAGACAGATTATACACTCTGGTGGAGGTCGGGTAGGGAGGATTCTGGATCGTTTAGCCGCTGATGAAGTGGGTGGGATTTCCGAGAATGTCGCTGGTTTTATGGTTTATTGGTTATATCACTTGGATTATCAGTTGATCAACGAGAGTTTGCTCAATTCTGCGTTCCATCTTGAAAACAACACGGAAAATGGCATGGAAATTGGCTGTATTCAATTTACACAGTTTTGTTTTAATTCTAGCAATAGTGCAATCTAGAAACTTTCTACAACCAGATTTAGAATCGTTTCATAAACTATGAAGCACTCGCTAGCTAAATCGTGACATCGCGATATCTGCATGTACACGATGTGAAACATCTTCCGGTGAATATTCGATAAAGCTCCACAGTGACACATTCCCATAAGCGTAGCCGTTTTTTTTCAAACGCCACAACCACTGGCAGGTACCCGTCGTCGCGACGCTCAAAAAGTTCCACACGACGCGAGAATCCGTCTTGCTAGGGTGAAAACAGTTCAAGCTGAGTCATCCTGGAAGCTTTGACGGTTGATGACACTGCCAAGGATGTAGCAATGTGTAAGGTTGATAGATTTTAGAGTAAAATCAAAAATTAAAATAATTTTGTAATTAAAATTACATTTCATTTAAAAGAGTTGTGTAACAAATAAATTTTCAAAAAAAAACTAACCTCAGTGTTTACGATCTCGGTATAGATGGCTGGTTAGATGGAGTTAAAATATTTACAACACACTTCAACATTTATGCGCAACGTTGTCGTTGACGGCGATGAAGAACGTAGTTTTTGACAGCCACTCATAACTATACACTGCCAATCCAGGGTGGTTTACGGAGGGAGGGTTTGCGTTTTTTACGAGCAAAAGCAGTGCAAAGTTTGATTGGTGATTTCTTGGCGGGCCAGGTCGTAAGAAGTATGCAATTTGGACAGATTTGATGAGTGGCACCGCCAGGAGAGGACTCGACAGAACCCGTTGAATGCAGCAAAAAAGTGAAGGACTTTAGAATGGAGTTTTGGTTAGGTGTCCCCCCGTTCCCTGACGGTTTAGCGAGGGATCATCGTGGCTTTTATGGTCCAGACCGACGACACGGCTGGATCCTGTCTGTGGGACGCGAAATTACGTTGTTTATTTGGGATGTTTTGTTCTGATTCTAAACAACGAGATTCAACCAGCCTGATCTGCTTAGTCACATCAGAGTTTGAACAGGTGACCTCTGGATTGAAAATATAGTGCGCGGATCGATTGGTCCACAAAAGAAGACAGTTTTTTTTATCTGAAGCTTAAGCTTATGATAAAAAGTTTTTCTAAAAACCAATACAGTATTTTTTAATTATTTTTTGATCCAAAAGTTAGGTTTCAAATTCAAAATAAAATAACTGATTTAAAATTTGGTTTTAATATTCATAAAAAAAACGAAAGAAGGTAAAAAAACGGAAGAAGGTGCATCGGCTCAAAGCAGCTTACAGTCGCCACTACACGGAAAAAGAGTTCCCAAAATCGTGAACAAGCGTTCATGAAAATGGGAACCGCGAATAAAGTGTTCGAATCCCATGGTACGATTTCCAAAAACGTACCATGGGATTTGAACACATTGTTCGTGGTTCCCATTTTCATGAACGCTTGTTCACGATGTTGGGAACTCTTTTTTCTCCGTGTAGTTTACACTACTAAACATGATAAAAAGGACCCAATATAGAAAAGGATTAAAATTATAAAATTGAAGCCTTGATCAAGTTTACATGTTATGATTTAAACTTTTCAGACAAAATATAAACACAGAAAAAAAATTAACAACTCGCTTTTTATGACCAAAACGACGTCGTCGTGCTATTTTGTCACACCCACCATTTCGACGTTCCGAGAAAAACGCGTTTTAATGTTTAACCTTGAATAAACAAAAACGAAAGCATGCAATGTAAACAATAACAAACACGTTTTGTTTGGCTGACCCTTATGTGCATTGTTCAGATGTGTGAAGGTCAAAAGGTGAAGCATTGTGAGCTGCACAGAATGACATTCTTAACTCAATTTGGCCCAAAATGCACGTACGACAAGTTAGCACGGCGACGAACAGTTGCATTCGAAAAAATATTTTTTAAGCTTTTTGAATTTTCGTATTCTCTTTTCAATGAAAATATTTTTAAAATTTAAAAAACTACTGTTTGAAAATGTCGAAAATATGTAATATTACAAAAAAAAACAATGGAAAATTGATCCTAAAGCTAAAACTAAACAAAAATGTTCAGAGGCTGTATCCCAGTCCAATTAACAAAGTTTAAAAAAGGAAAATTGTAGAATTTTTTATTACAAAATTGAAACCTTCACAAAAAAATCAAAATCTTTAAAAAAATATGTTTATATTCCTTAAACGACGATCTTAGCCCTTTTGAAATGTATGCCGTATTTAAAAAATCCATTGATATTTGTGTTCAAAGCGCTGAGATGTTTTTTTAATATTAAAGAAAGAGCAAAAGTTTCCATGGTGCAAATCGAGGGGGAAACTAATTTTTCGTAATTTTTATTCTTTTTAAAGCAATACCTCAGCAATAAAAGCTCGGATCAATATCACTCAACACAAAAATATCTAAACTATTTTAAAAATCTTTTTTCAGTTGGGCAAGGATAGTTACTTTTTTAAATAATGAATTACAATTTTCTGAAAATTTCAACCAGAAGTGTGTTTTACTCGAAAAAATGTTAAATTTTTATCGTTTAACAGTTGGCAATTTATATCCACTAAAACACATGAAAAATTAAAAAAAAAAATCAAAATTTGTAAAACTCTAATTTTTGTGATACAAAATTAAAAAAAAATGGGTTTGTTTTTGGTGTACCGTAAAACGGGGTGACTTTAATAGGTTTGCGATTTTTACGCAAAATGAAGAGTACAATTGAAATAAGTAAGGAATGGTTTAAAATCATACTGGCCGTGGTAGGGAAGTGTTTAAAGTACCTCTAGAAGAAATGTTAATAAAATTTTTAAAAGATTAAAAAGTAGTTTATGCAACAAGTTGCAAAAATAGGATTTTTTCAGCACGAGTCGTACATTTATCCAACGAGGTTCACCGAGTTGGATAAATACGAAGAGTGCTGAAAAAATCAAGTTTTGCTACGAGTTCCATACAACATTTTTTGCAATTCCGATAAACACCCATTGAGTGAAATTTGAAGTCAAATTTTCATGTATTTTGTCAATAAATCGTTTAAATCTAAAAAATGTTGAAAAGTGTTGCTTTTCGAAACAAGTGTATTCAGCATTTATTGTGAAAAGTGTTGCTATTCGATTCTGTTATTTTTGGTACAGAAAAGTAGGCTATTTCGTCGTTCAAGAATGACAGGAAAAGTAAGTAGTTTCACGACGGAATTGCAAAAAAGTTAGTTAACTATAGTTAAGAAGATGTAAATCAATATTTAAAAAACTGCTTAAAGAGTTATGATTTTCTCAATGAACATGATCTTGAATTGGAAAACGGAATGCGTTTTCGGATTCTATGGACAATTTTCAACTAGGAGAAAGTTAAATAAGTTTGTAAATAATAAAAAATATGTGTTTTTGAAACACAATGTATTATGCATGGCATGATAACTTAACATTCTGCGATTCTAAAGAGCGTCTGTCTGGCTACTGCGCAGAGTGCGGCGGTCTGTTCTGAACTGTTGGTTGGCTGCGACTATAAAGCGCACTTTGATTAGCGCAACGCCTTTTACAACCACGTGTCACTTCAGGATACCAAAAATCAGCATGGTATCCTGAGCATGCTTTGTTTCAGATTTTTTTTCCAACCACGTGACTTATTCAAATATGGTAAGCAGCGTGTTGATAGGGCATGCCAACAATTGAGCCTACTAAGAGACCTCTGCGATTTCCGCAAGTGCGGGATACGATCGTGGTAGAATGAAAATTATTCCTGACGGCCGAATTATAAAAATCTCCAAATTTATAGGCAATTGGGTACTAAAGCCCTATGTCAATATTTTTGTGCAACGGTAAAAAACACGATTAAAAACCATTTCTGATCACTTTTTTCATTTTAATGCAATGTTTTTTGACAAGACAACATTTTTCCGATGGATTAACTATGGTCCCCTTGGAACGAGCTGTCAAGTAGGAGCTTTTCTGTCAAGAAGGACCGCGAGGTTAATTTTTCAAAATTGATTTTAAAATCAATTTTAAACTCTTTGTGGTCGTACAAAGGGTCATTGTACTCAGAAAAATAAGCTTTATCGCTGTGAACAATAATATCAGCAATCTAAGCTTCATTTTAGGACCCAATTGTTGAACAAATTTCATGTAAAATGTGGAAACTTGTGATTCGTGCTTTGAATTCAGTATAAAATGCAATATGAATCGATAATTTTATAAACATAACTAGTTTTAACAAATTTCGGCCAAATTTCGACCTTTTTACTATTTTAACGAAAATTTATATGTATTTTTTTTAAAAGCTTTTAAATTTAGTTAACTAAATATAAACATTGATTTTTATTCTTCAAAACTTTATCAGCTACCAGGGTTGTTAAAATATCCAAATATCAGCTCTCAGCAACTACAATTATCTCGCCTGAATATTCATGCCTCAAATACAACTGCTCTTCTCTCTTCATCACGCAGAAAAATGTTTTGTAGAATCAGCCTGTACGAGGTTTGATTCAACAAAATATTTTGTTGAATATAATCAACAAAATTATTGCACTGAATCAACTCTCGCATTTTGTTGTTTCAAATCGGGATGTTTTGTTGTTTCAAAGCTATTTTTTTGTTGGATCTACCCTCATTTTTGTTGATCAATATTTGACAGAAAGTGTGTTCAAATCAGATTTTTGTTGAATCAAAGTAACGTTTTTGTTGAAACAAGGCAGACATTTTTTTCAAAATAAGACCTGAAATTTATTTGATACACAAAAACATTGAATTGAAATTAAAATGCTCAATATCGTTGGAACATTGCAATTTATTTTATTTATAAAAAAAAAGAATAAATCACTCTGTACCTCCAAACGTTAAAGCACGACCTCGAGCACGATCGGTTCGTGTGCAGTTTGGCTGAACCGCATCTGATGCCAATGCTGTCGTCACCCCGGAAGGAATCTACGACAAACTGTATCCGCGGGTTGAATGGGTCGTGTGGCTAATGGCGTCCAACATATTGAGGTTGTTTTCCACAGAGGTCTAAAAGAGTAAAAATGGGCGTTTAGAAACGAGGTCATTTTAGATAGAAAACCGAAGTTCTTACCAAGCAAGTTACGCTGAGAGTTTGGACAAATCCGGGACAATTATCCGCCGCGGGAGTAACAGGCGGTGTAATTTCTGGCTCCTGCTGCATCCGTTTCTCACCACGAATTCCACGGATAAATTTATTGAATATTACGAAATTCCGCTGACGCTTAGCGAACAGCCCTTGGATGGGTAGATTGCGTGAACGGAACAGACGCAAAACCCGGAAAAACAGACATTTAAGACTGAACCGCACCGTTGACGAATAAACAAAAAAAAAAGTTTGACAGATGGTGGGCACGTGTAAAGCCAAATTGATTCAATGCCGTTTTTTGGTAGAATCAACGCAATAATTTTGTTGTTATTTCATAAGTGTTTGACAAAATACATCGAGTCAATTCAACGCAAAATTTTGGGTTGTTTCAATTGGTTTTGAGCGTTGTTTCAACAAAAAATCGTAAAATTAAAACAACAAAAAATATTGTTGGTTCAAACAGGCCTGATTTTTTTGCGTGATTGAAACTCTCAGCGCCGAACATAGCCGAACACGTTTTCGTGTTTACCCACTCGCGATTGACATTTTCCTTTTCTCTCTCATTCCCGCTTCCACGATCATCGTACCGCAAAAGCGTTTAACCACAAAAGCCGCCACAAAACCAATTTCGCAATCGCAGTTTAACGGGACGTCATGCGTGGTCGGATCCTAATCGCCATCTCGCGTTCTCTCATTGCAGTTTGTGGAGAGATTGAGAGACTCAGCGGTGAGAGCGCATAGTCGAGGAAAAGGGGAAAAGTGATAGAGAGAGAATGACATCGCTGGGAATCACGAGACACAAGAAGAGATATCACAAGCTATAGTGACGGCCACTATACTCTCGGATATTTTTGGTGCAGAGATAATCTATTGATAGCTTTTTTATCACTCATTTGCAACACTGTCAGCTACTTAAGTGATATTACATTCAACGTACAAATAAAATTTGAACATCTTAAATATGATCTTAACAAAAAAAAACTATGACTATGAAAGTCACCCCGGAATTTAAACTAAGAATTTTTAACTTAACTATTTTTCGAAAAACTATTGAACAAACTTGTTTTACCAAAATAGTGCTTGAAATTTGTGTGCTAACCCCAGTACATGTTTTAAAAAATAATAATCTTGAGAAAAACCTTACCTGGTGGAAAAAATTCCAAAAACAAATTGAAATCCTATCATAGTCACCCCGATTTACGATACCTTTTTTCAAACAGTCCAAAACATAACCTACAACAAGACACCTAACCAAGCAGATAATCATTTCTCAAGATACAGATTTTCGTATATTTGCATAGTAGTTTTCTTTGGACAGCTCCTCCTAGTGTATGGAGACGACAATCATGAACAAAGTTTCATCCAAATCATAAAATACTTAAAATATTTTTTGTGAAATTCTAGAGAACTGCTCAAAATTAATTTTGTCAAAACATTGTCAAGGATGCAAATATTATATTTTTGACCAAAAGCTTATGTTAATCATTGAAACCGTCGTTTCAAGCAACTGATGTGGCAAAAAGGCTCAGTACATACACATTTAAACAAAGTTATTTTGACTACCGTTATCAGGGGTGACATTGCGTCTGAGGGTTGAGATTGGGTCATACAGCAAATTTGTATGATCCAATCTCACCTTCCAGACCCAGTGTCACCTCTGATGACGGTGAAATATATTAAATTTTTGGTTTAAATTACGTAGTCGAGCAATAAGCAAAAACTCTACAAGTGTAAAAAAAAATCATTGTGTACTTGCATCGTGTTAATAATTCCTTCAATATGGACTTAAACCAGTTTTTTACGTACTGCTCACAGTGGAATGACCAGTCAGTGTATTGGACTCATTTTGTTTTTTTCTTTGCCTCCACAGAATTCAGCGTAAAATGTCTGGCTGGTTAAATTTCTTGTACCGGCTCCCCAACCTTTCAGCTCATCTGTTTGGCTTTTAGCTAATTCCAGGTTGGCTGCTGCTGCTGCTGCTGCTTATTTGCAATTTTTATTTTAGTTCACGGTCGTTCGTGGTGTGGAAAATTTTCTCTTGCTGCAGACGACGTCGACGTCAGCCCAGACGCTCGTCTCGTCATCCCTTGATGACCATCGAACTTGGCCAGTCTGCGGTAAGAATGTAGTGGAGGTCAGTTTGGCTGTTCTTGGACAGGAGGGATTAGTCTGAGCGGTGTAATTCCTAGCAAGGTATCGAGGTGTGATTAATCTGGTTTGTGAAAGATTTTTCAATAGATTCGCAGTTTTTGATTTATTGTCAGCAATGTGAAAATAAAACACAATTGCATGATGACATTTCACTTCTTCGTCAGCTGAGAATATTGAAACAATAAAGCATCAAATTACGTCAAACCAACAGGGACATAAATCGGGACAAACTGGCGCACGGGTCCATAAACTGTGCCATATTTCATACAAATCGCAAATTTAAACAAGGTTATTCAAAGTGCTGCGATTTGTTCCATAACTACCGAGAAGAAGAAGATAAAGTAAGAAGAAGTTCATGATGGTGTCGTTTCCAGACCACGAAAGTGGCCTATCACACGATGACATCTACACCGTCACTGACGGCAGGGTGGAGACGGATGGTTCTTTATGGCCATTTATGAATCTTGAAGCCATTAAATATGACACTGAATAAGCTAATTTACAGTCGCAAAATTAGTGCTATTACCTCCGGTAAAAACGAAACTATTGGCACTACGCCCCCCGGGGCATGGCCTTCCTCTAACGTGGGATTTCTGCTCCAGCGCCTCTGACGAGACAGGAGAAACCGGGACCGACGTTTTACTTCACCATCCGATAGAAGCTCAGTGGATAAGGCGGAAATCGAACCCGCGTCTCATAGCATCATCGGGATCGGCAGCCGAAGCCGCTACCCCTGCGCCACGAGACCCACCAACCGCCGGTATATGTGTCAAATTTGGTTTGCACCATTGTAAATAAAAATTGTAGTTACTAAAAAAAAATATGAAAAAATATCTCACCACAAAAAAAACATGCATTTTTATCAACATAACGTCACACAAAAAGTCTTACCATTTATCATCTTTTGACAGTTGACAGCTTTGCTCAGCTCTCCGTCGCCGTGCACACGGTGTGTCGACGGTCATTACTTTCATTAGGAGCAACCAGACACTACGCAATCGAAAAAAATGGTGGTGCAGGTCCGGGTTTGGCTGCGGGTGTGTGTGTGTGAGAGACAGAGCCAAACAAACAGCAAATTCACCCGCCCGCGCACGCTGCACTGAGGAAAGTGAGAAGGTAAACTGAAGAAGAAGAAGAGAATTCAGTCTGCAATAACAACATCAGACAGGATTGTAATGGTGATGGAGAATGATGGTGATGATGATGATAATGATGATTTGACGACGGCGATGATGACGGTGGGAATGGGCGATCAAGGAGGGCGCAGACAATGAGTAAACAACACGTTGAGATACAGTAAGTTGGAATTACATTATTTTTTTCAATTCATGTCAAATAAAAAAACCCAAAACATTATGTACAAACATTATTAAAAAAGATACAAAAAATGAGACAAAAAACAATACGATTACTTTTGCAGACAACAATACAGTTATGCTATCGCTCATATTTCCATAAGAATTTATGAAAATTTTGTTGAGATCTTACTTTAAGTGATGTTCAACACTTATGAGTTATTGATGGAGTTTGTTTCAAAATCACGTGTTCTTTTAGAATAATCAAACATATCCAGTACTTTGTCCTAGAAATTTTAAGGAAATCTAGTTTTATGCGCACATGGGCTTTAGTGATTGTCAATGTCGCTAAAACTAGAAAACACAATTTTGGTAAAATTTTGTAGTATTCAGTAGAGAGCCTATATGGAGAGGCGAAATGTCACTCTCAGGGTTCCAATCGAACTGTCAAATCGGGGTTCCAATCGAGCAACAAGATCATGCAAGAACAAGGTTGGAATCAATTTAAAATCATTTTGGCAAAAATCTGAGCTATAACAGATGAAAAGTATTGTCAAACTGTATGTCTGAAAATCTAGTAGTTTAGTATCATTTGAAACATTTTCGTACAAGAAAAGTGACAACACCAAAGAAAAACTACTAGTTTTTCAACCTTAAATTTGAATGACTTTGGGTATTTGAAATTTCTCCCAGAACATTTTATTTCCCTATGTAGGTCCCTAGTATTCAGGAAGAAACACATTCAGATTTTTTCTGAAACTTATAATTTAGGTCATTTGAATTATTTTTATGAAATAAATCAATGATTTTACCACGAAGCAAATAAAGTTCTGAAGGAAAGTATAAAATTGTTTGTATTTTACGTAGTTTTGGTAAAATTTTGTAGTATTCAGGATGAAAACAAACTCAGAATTATTCTGAAACTTATAATTTAGATCATTTGAAACATTTTCATGAAATAAATCAATGATTTTACCATGAAGCAAATAAAGTTCTGAAGGAAAGTATAAAATTTTCTGTATTTTACTTAGCTTTGGTAAAATTTTGTAGTATTCAGAAAAAAACACACTCAGAATGATTTTGAAACTTAAAATTCAAATCATTTGAAACATTTTCATAAAATATCAATGATTTTACCATAAAGTTCTAGTCATAAAATGAGGCATTTTTATTTTTTCTGTAGGTTTACGTAGTTTTGTAAAAAAATTTGTGAAAATAATTGAAATTTGAGAAGCTCAATCCTGAGATCATAACGGAAATTTATGTATATAATTAAATGGGCTTTGCTAACATTTTAGCAAAGTTATTGTATTTTTCCAGCGTAGCAAAAATGTTCCAACTTGAGTCGCTTTTCGGATTAATCAAATCGAGATTTGCAAAGTTCTAGGCTCATCTGGAGGTCCGTATAAACCTCTGGAAAAAGGAATCATCCAGATTGGTTGGATTTTGGCTGAGAACCAGCGAGTTGAAGTTAGAGACCGGCTCCGTGGCTTAATAGGGGGATGGCGTCGCTATTTTTAGATCACGTTTTCCACTTTTTCTCATCGGAACCGACTACTTTATCGACTTTTTTTTGCTGGGCGAGACGCAGTCTATTTTTAGACGATGACTCAGCACTTTTGCACTCTTGCACTTAAAAAAACCAGATGGCAGCACGATGTAACGCCACGTCCCTATGGTTGCGGCTTCTGTCGAAAGCAGAAGGTTCAGGGATCAAATCCCGGTCGGTTCTCTTGAAATTTGAAATCAGGAATTGAACTTTGAATATGAACAAAAAACCGTTAAGAATCAGGTGGGATTCGAACTCACACCTTTGGAATGATGGTCTGGAACGCTAACCAGTCGGCCATCATGGAGTTAATGCTCTAGAAATGAATCGATCCGTAGTGACGAAATAATGTCACAAGGTATATTAAATCTAACCATTATATAACTACTGACACCGTCTCAAAACAGCCCAGGGCCATCTCATATACTCATGAACTGGACGAGGGAGTCGTGGATTGCCTGGCCCGAGTCATCTGCATTACCGATCCATGTCTGTACAATTTCAGAAGAAATTGTTAGCCATAGAAAGGTATTCAATTCCGCTTCAAATGTTCTTGAGATATATGGTGGTTACTAACCGAACCGTCCCAGTTGAAATATACTGTGGTCATGGCCAAGTCCTGCCAAGACGGGGGTTCAAATACATACATACATACATACATACATACATACATACATACATACATACAGAACCAGTGAGTTGAAGTTAGCGTTCCAACTTTTTTTTTCACCTTGGTCGTTCGTGTAAGTACGGGATGCCTTGGATGGAGGAGTGTTAAAGAATGTAACACCGTACAGAAATAATAAAGACTATTTGAAAAAAATCTTTAAGAAATAACTGTAGGTCATGTGTATTTCCTTCTATAAATGTGGTATCCATTTTATAAAGCGTTGTAACACAAATATTTCGGCAAAACCATTCAGTGAATCGCCCCATTCAGCGAAATGAAATATTCAGTGAAATGACCTTCGGTGAAACGATCGGCGGCGAAACAACATTTCGTCGTCATCGTGCTAACTTGTCGTACGTGCATTTTGGGCCAAACTGAGTTAAGAACGCCATTTTATGCAGCCCACGATGCCTCACCTTTTGACCTTCACAGATCCCCAAAATTCGATATATTCCAAAATTTGAGATATTCAACAAAAACCGAAAAAACTCCGTGCATTTTTGTCACTTTACATATGAAAGTAGTTTCAATCTTGTCGTGCTATCTTGTCACTCCATGAAAATTAATGTAAGTGCGACAAAAGGCCAAAGGGATTTCAGGCCAGGAAAGTCAGGATGCGTTTGTCGCACGTACAAGCTAGACTACCGTAAACATTTGTAATTATAACTCGGGACTCCAGCAACCAACTTCAACCAAACTTTGGGACAATGCACAGAATGGTCAGCCAAACAAAACGTGTTTGTTATTGTTTACATTGCGTGCTCTCGTTTTTGTATATTCAAGGTCAAACATTAAAACGCGTTTTTCTCGGAACGTCAAAATGGCGGGTGCGACAAGATAGCACGACGACGTCGATTTGGCGAAATGTCCCACACTCTTATTCTAGATGGGTCGCTTCATTCTCCCTTTTTGCTCCATCATAACTGAATCGATGGGTTGTTCCCTCAGAAAAGAACTGACCACTTTAACAGCAGCAGCTGATGCTAGCCACAATAATGGGAGCTGTCTGGGAGAAGAGGTTGTAACAATATTTACTTGCAATTTAGCGCTTCTCTGGTTTCCTGGGTCAGGTGGCGACACTAGTGGTGTACCCCAACAAAAAAAAGATGAATTTTTTTCATTTTTCAATGATTTTTTAAACCTTGAAAATTTAAAAACAATACTGCTTCTGAAGCAATCATTTAAAAAAATCCAATCATTTTACAAAAAGAAATCCAAGCAGCAATAATCATTTGTACTGTTACACCTTCAAAGAACTTCCAGCCAAACTTGGGTGCAGACGGCGGTTCCGTTTGTTGGTGTGAGTGTGTGTGTGATTTTTATCGTATCGCGATCGTTATCACACCTGCAGCAGGAGCAGGCCCAAAGGGGGCAGGAAGAGGACGGAAGAAGCACCACCCACCACCCTCAGGGACAAGGTGAGGTGTGTGACAATATCGCGCGAAGGTCGCAGACAGTCTGCGTCTGGGGCGGAAATTACGTTCCGTGGTGAGCAGCTGACAACGAAGGTTTGCTTAGTCTTGGAAATGCAGTTTCACTTGTCGATTGATATGGATAAATTAATTATGTTTTTTTAAGTGTTAAGTTTTGAACAAAAATATTATTTTCAAATTAAACATAAAAAATGTGCAAAAATAATCTCAGTTATTGAAAAGAAATACGATTTAAACTCTTTCTCAATAAAAAATCAACAAACTGACAAACATTTACAGATATAAATTTTAAACGTGTTTCAAAGGATCTCCAAATACCTGATCACGATGAAAATTGTGCGAAAAATAACTAAACAAAAATAATAGTAACTTTATTTCCAGAAAGTGAATCAAGGGTAATGTTTGAACATATTTGTGATTGAATATTTTATTTGACTTTTTATTTTGGAAAAAAAAAGTCAGCATGGGATTTTAATCGGACTTTGATCTCCTATGAAGCACAGCAATACATTTCGCAACTAGTTACCGACCTCATTATTTCAAGTTTCAAAATAAAAGTGACTGAAACTGGCAAACAACACTTTTTACGGCATCAAATGCACTTCGTTAAAATTCAGAGATTTGAGCCGGTTGTCGTAGTTCAAAACGTTCTGGATAAGAGGTGCTGCTGCGTTTTTTGAGTCGTGAAAAGCAAGCAGTCTGCCGAATAAATTTAATCATCCAGTTATGGTTGAATAAGTTCACATTTTTTCAAATAAATCTTGCACGAAATTATGAGTTACAACATGGTCTGATCATGCCTTTGCCAAAAGCAATCAGTTATTACAAGTAACTTACGGCATGGCCTTTGTAACTAAAGGTCGATTTCAAATAGTTTTTAGGTTGGTAAATATTTGAATCCCAAGTAATTACTAAAAAAAATAATTTTAAGCTTGTTTGATAACACTCTACGACATCTAAGCTATACTTCATGTGAATTTGAAATAAAAATATAATAACAATTATAGTAATTTTTCAATTTATTTGCAACTTTTTAAATAAAAACCAATACAAACTTAAAAAATGTTGTCTCATATCTTAATAAAGCACGAACTAATTAGGGCGTCCAATTTTCCCGGGGTTTGAATTTCCCGGGAAAAGAGAAGAATATTTTTCAAATCCCGAGAATTCCCGGGATCCCATGAAATTTTTTAAACAGTCAAAAAATGTATGTGTTCATTAAATTTGCAATGTTTTTCAAACTTACAATCATAGAATTAGCTCAATACTGTTAATTTGTGACAATCTTTACTTCTGGAGTTTTTTTTTTTAAAAAGGTCCAATAAACCAAATTTCCTTTTTTTTTGCTTTTTGGGTGTTTTTGAATACCCCTGACTCAAGGCGGTTCTAAAAACACCCAAAAAGCAAAAATTGAAAATTTGGTTTATTGGACCTTTTCAAAAAAAAACTCCAGACTTCAATTAGAACAAGAACAGCAGTTTTTAGTAAGTTAAAAAAATATTTTTTTTGTTTTTTTGTTCTTTGTTATGCTTTGGATTTTTAGTAAATCATAATTTCTAATCCAATGTGATTCAAATTATTTCATATTATTAATCATACAATTCTTATTAATATATTTCTTTTATATGTTTATATGAAATGAATACAAAAGCTAACAAAAATTCATTGAAACTGTGAAAAAAAACGAAAACTAAAAGAATGAAACCATCATATGTAAAATTTTAGAAAATTTTAGAATTTCATGTTTTATATCGAACATATTTTACAAACTATCTTTAAGTCACTACCGCCAACTGGGGGAAATCGGGAATGCAGTCTGAATAGGTACAATTTGAAAATTGGTGTACTAATTGTTTTGTTAAATAAAAAAAAATCAGAACATTATGCTGTTCAATTCGTTACTATTGTCCTAATTTGCTCCAGAGGCCAATGTCTGATGAAAAATAATTAAATTTGTTTATTTTTCAAGTTTTAAATCATTATTTTACGTAAATATTTAAAAAATAAATAAAGTTTAATGGAAAAGATTCAAAGCGCTAGGCATTTTGCGGAAAACTAAAATTTTAATGATATTCCCTTATAAGCCAAATAAATATTGATATATTCCGAATACAAATTTGCTAATGCTTTAAAACTGTTATCGATTACTAAGTATTCAACTGTCATCTATTTCCACAACCAAATCTGAGTTTTCTGACCAAAAAATGATTTTTTTTTTCAATTTCGGGAATTCCTGGGACAAAATATCAAAAATCCCGGGATTCAGGAATTCCCGGTTTAGGGAAAATCCAGGGATTTTTGTCCCGCAAATTCCCGGGATAGACGCACTAGAACTAATATATGACTTCATTGACCATCCTGCAAAAAGGACCTAGTCCAACTATGTAAAACTTGTAACCGTCACCGTCGGCATCGTCTTCTTCTTTTAGTCCCGATATGCTACGTGTTCATTGCCACTGGAACCACCAGCCAGTCAGATGTTGGTAGTAACTCATCCTGGAACGCTGCCAGTAACTTGCAAGGTCCTGGAAAGAAAGGTTAGCAAATTCAGGGTATGTTATTACAAAAGTTTCTTTCAAAATATTAATAACTTTGTTATACAATTAAATTAAAAACTTTTATAACGTGTAAGTTGATGTTTCATGTTGTATTTTAAAAGATTCCAACCTTTCTTTCACGAATCTTGTGATGGACCAGAGACGGCGGACGGCGAACAGACAGACAAAGTGTCTCAGTTTGGCGAGTCTGGGGGTGCCGAATAAAAACGGACCAGCAGCAAAACGGTCACGGTGGAGGGATTCACCCAAATCGAGTGCAGCGGATAGAAAAATATTACTGCTAGACGGATGCTATCAGACGTGTTGTCTGTGGGATAGTCTGGGAACTTTTGAGCACGTGGTGGGTGAGTGTGGATAAAATTTTTTAAATTTACTGATACCAAAATTTTAAATATTGTAAATTGTTTACACAAAAAGTGGACATATTTTTTGATGTCACCTTTGTTTACATTATAAAAATTTGTCCAAGATTTACATTTTTTGTTTTTTTTTATTATTTATAATTGAAATAAAAATTGAGACCACAATTAACCCACACACCAATGTTTCTGAACAATCGGGCGTTGGGCATTGACTGATGCTTACCCTACTACAAATTGTCAAAATGTGTTTAACTTGCAACACTGATGCATTTTATTCTCCTTGCCATAAACCCCAATCTAAAAAAAAAAAACCCTCAATCACACTCCACGCTGCTAATCGGTGCAAATCGCTCGCTATAAACGACCTCGAACTAGGCCACCAGCCGGCACCACCCCACTCAGGGCTAATTCCGGCCAGAAACTGCACGGGGCTTATCTGCGCGCAGAACTGATCTACGACACATAAGCGGCGCGGTGGCAGCAACCTTATCAAGAGTTGACTAATTTGTCATACCAACCTGACCCAGCGCAACTCAGCAAAGTCAAAGTCAAGGCCCGGGCAAGAGGCAGTCGCGCGTGATACGGGTTTACGGTGACCCGAGGAGAGAGAAATTGTGGAGTGTGGAAATTGTTGTTTTCAGATCAAGTATTCGTCTTCCAATTTTTTTATTAGTAATTGTCTTAATAGCAGATATCTATTTTCTGAAAAAATAAACCCCATAACATAAATATTGTTGTAATTTCTCTCCCCTCGAGAATCTAAAGTGCAGTGGAACTGCTTGCTTATCACAAACGGCTGAAAAGGCCCGAAAGGTAGGACAGAAATGTGCAGGGAACGCGCAAGCCAACAAGTTGGGGTCTAATCTTATCGGTCAAACCAGTAAGTACGGGACGAAGTCAAGTGATCAAAATTGCAAGCGAAAAAAAAACAAAATGCAACAAACCTGTAATCTGTGGCTGGAATCTACTCGAAAACACCATCATCAACTGGATGGCCTACTTTCTTCCCCCTCTGATGTTCAGAGTGTTATCACTTGTTTACAAAAAAGTACGTATACCTACTAGTGAGCAAAAATACCGAACGTTCACCGAAAATCCAGTTTTTTAATTCGTTTTTATTTATTGGAATTCTGAAACCCCATCAAATCAGGCAACCATTTTTTCGGTAAATTCCCTTTAGCATTAAGTTTTCAAATCAAATTATTGAAAAACGTTTTTTTTTTTAAACGGGTATATTTAAAAATGCTCCCCTCCGTCACGAAATATCGAAAAATGGACCTCGGATTCGTGATCAAGTACTGACATTACCGTAAACTGGGGTCAATTGGGACACATGGGGTGAATTGGGACAGCCGTTTTAACCAAATTGGAGCACAATATTTTGATTTTTCTGGTTGGTTTCGGTTAGAACAGATTCAGACCAACACAGATTTCCAAATTTGAAAGCTTTAAGTGCTGAGCAATTCTCTGAGTTTTCGGTCATTCGATTTTTTTTTGTATTTTTTAATCCGGCTGAAACTTTTTTGGTGCCTTCGGTATGCCCAAAGAAGCCAATTTGCATCATTAGTTTGTCCATATAATTTTCCATACAAATTTGGCAGCTGTCCATACAAAAATGATATGTGAAATTTCAAAAATCTGTATCTTTTGAAGGAATTTTTTGATCGAGTTGGTGTCTTCGACAAAGTTGTAGGTATGGATATGGACTACACTGAAAAAAATGATACACGGTAAAAAATACTGATCAATACTGATTTTTTAAAAAAATCGAAATATTATAAAAAATCAGTATTGATTCAAAAAATCATAACTCGGTCAAAGATTTTTTGCCCATTCTGGAAATTTCTGAAAAGTTGGCATTTTATGTCCTCTAAAACATATCAAAAAATTAAAAAAATTAAAAATAGTTTTTTTTTGCAAATCAAGTTTTAGTGACAAAAAGTTAAATAAAAAATCACCAAATTTTATTTACCGTGTAGCATTTTTTTCAGTGTAGTCCATATCCATACCTACAACTTTGTCGAAGACACCAACTCGATCAAAAAATTCCTTCAAAAGATACAGATTTTTGAATTTTCACATATCATTTTTGTATGGACAGCTGCCAAATTTGTATGGAAAATTATATGGACAAACTAATGATGCAAATTGGCTTCTTTGGGCATACCGAAGGCACCAAAAAAGTTTCAGCCGGATTAAAAAACACAAAAATTAAAATTAAAGAAAAAAGACCGATTCCGTAGAGAGCTGCTCTGCTTTAAAAACTGCTGTCCCTATTCAGACTGTGGTCCCGATTCGTCCCAGATTACGGTGCTCATTAGGACAAAGATTTACGCAAATCGACGAAGGGTTGGGGCAACTTTTTCCGATTTCGTGTGAGTTGGTAAATTGTCGCTCTTGTATAAAATCCAGGCATTGCATGCAACAAATCATTTTTTTTAATGATGTCATGACAAATTTGGGATATCAAATATAGCTTATAAAAACATCGCAATTTCGATGCAAACAGACTTGCAGTCAACTGGAAAAAATTAAAATAAATTTTCTAGTTGAAAGCTTAAAGGAAGTCATTATATTTTTTTTTGAACAGATTTTTGTGTTTTTTTATGAAATGCACAATTTTAAGGATATATTCACTTAAAGTTTAAATGAAAAAATCCCGTTTTTCGTTTTTTTAATTTCACAAATGATTCATTCTTCAACAATAAAAATTGGACCGGTAGTTGCTGAGATATTGGCATTAGAAAATGTGAGAATGTTTGCATGAGACTTAAAAATCTTTAACATTCTTTTTCTTTTTTTTTTTTGTTCGCTGTATTTCAGCAACTAGAGATGGGTCATTCTCCACCAACTCACACAGCAGTTGCCCGAATTTCTCTTCGATTTGTGTGAAACTTTGTCAGCTCCATTTTTCGATATCTTGTGACGGAGCGGTGGTACGACCCCTTCAATTGTTGAACATGCAAAAGTCGTTTCTATTTAGAACATTTTTGTCATTTTCAAATCTAGTGTCTTTTTTCCTATCATTTTAGGGTAATTTTTAAGCGTATTACAACATTCTACAAAGTTTTCGAAGTTTTGAGAGAGTAACTAGTTTTTGTTTCTCTTTGTTTCGTCGTTCGTATCCCGGGCGGAAAGTGAGTTGGTGGATATAACTTCGAACTATCTTGGCTTGTTTATTCGCATCTTGCTGTAAACTCCTCGAGTTATGACGACTTTTGAAACCGACTGCGTATCATGGAAAGTATATTCCATGATCATACTGCATTATCTACAGTTGATATTGAGCTGTTAGTGGTAGTTTTTTTGGACTTAGCAAAAATTTCGAAAATTTTATTTTTTCCAAAATTTTACCCGAACATCATGAAATGATTATTTTGACTTTATTTCAAATTTATGCTGGACTTAGAAAAATTAGCAGTCACTGACATAATTTTCAATTTCCGACACTTAGAATAATTTTCATGAGCTGATATTTTAAAGTTTGATTTTATTTATGCTGGACTTTGAAATTTTTGCGTATATTTTTCAATTCTTTACTTTTACAGAAAAAGCATTTTTTTGGGACTTAGAAAATTTTTGGGAGTTTGGAAACATGATAAATTATTTTGATGTTTATTTTTGCTTTGAACCAAAATTTCGGAAAAATCGTCGAAATTACAGGAAATTTTCGTCCGATTTTTACAAAAACATCAGTTTGTTCCTAAAATAATGTCCCTAACAAAACGTCTTCATTGAAATTTTGAAATTCGAAAGTTGGTTTTTAATAATTATTGATATACCCCCTACAAAAATCGTTCCGGCACTTAGAAAATTTACGGGATCCGTATCACGACAAGATTTTTGGTAGAATTTATTTGATTTTTTGGACTTAGCAAAATTTTGGCTTTCGGCTAGTAAAATATTTTCAACACTTAGAAATTTTTCGAGATGAGGAAACCGAAAAAAAATTGGGACTTAGAAAATTTTTGGGAATTTGGAAACATGATAAAATATTTTGATGTTTATTTTTGCTTTGAACCAAAATTTCGGAAAATTCGTCGAAATTACAGGAAATTTTCATCCGATTTTTACAAAAACATCAGTTTGTTCCTAAAATAATGTCCCTAACAAAACGTCTTCATTGAAATTTTGAAATTCGAAAGTTGGTTTTAATAATTATTGATATACCCCCTACAAAAATCGTTCCGGCACTTAGAAAATTTACGGGATCAGTATCACGATAAGATTTTTGGTAGATTTTTTTAGATTTTCAGGACTTTGCGAAATTTTTGCTCTCAGCCAGTTGAATATTTTTCAACATTTTGAAAAATTATTTTGATAAGAAACATTACCAGGCTTTTTGGAATTTTACTGTGGATTTTTGGACTTATGCAATTTTAGGAATATTTTCATAAACTTTTATTTTTAATTTAAAAAAAATGGAATATAGAGACTTTGGATTTTTCGTGCTTTCTCCACAATTTTTTAATGAGTTTTTAAAGTAAAATAATTTTTCAACTTTGAAAAATCTTGTTTTAATGTAAGTGCGTACATTCCTGCAATATTACTCATATTTGTGATGAGAAAGAAGGGAGGGGGGGTCTGAATAGTGGCGGAGTGCATTAAAAACCAATAAAATTATTTTTGGGATCAAAATCTACTTTATGAACTAGATATGATTTTTGGAAGATTTCAGTTGTTTGCTACTATAAACTCAACTTAATGTGGCATTGTTGGTCAAATAAACTCAACAAGATTTTTCGCAGATACACCTCGAACAATTTATGTTCGTGGCCATGTTCGGTTATCTCTTAACCATACCCTGGGGCGAACTTGACTTGTTCGTGTTTTTACGAACATGGGTAGATTTTTCCAAGATGCAACTTTCTGCCCGGGATCTGTCGCGGGCCGTTCAAGGTCGGCCATGATCAATGACAATCATCTTTTCAAGATGTTTATCGTAAAATCACGATAACTCGTGATGGTTACAAGCAAGCCCGTTATGATTTTACATGAATAATATTATTATTTTTTATAGGCGATGCTAGTCCACGTGGTAAATGTTTGACATGTGGCGTCGCGGTTTTCATCAAGCATTCACAGCATGCTAAGGAAAATTTGATGCTTTTCTGGTTCCGAAAACCCCGGATGTATTGCCGTTGAGCTCGATGGGGGTTGAACGAATCGACCTGGTCTCTTAGGGAAAGTTGTTCTCCAGACGATTCCGCTCATTTCTGGCCATCCTAGAAGTTTCTACATGTTTTCCCCAGGCCTGTAGGAGCGAATGAATGAAAATTCAAAATTTCCCATAGTAATTTCCATGTAAACATGAACCCGCTTGAGACAAGCCACTTTTCAACCAAATGAGCTGAAATTTGGCGTGATAGTCCCTTTGGGTATGCCCTACAAGGGGAACCACACCAGAACTTGATCTGAGAACTTTTCAAAATCCGTACCCACCCTAATGAATATTTTTGTAGAATATTGTAACACTCCTAAAAAAATACCCTGCAAAGTTAAAAAAACACGAAAAATTTAAAAGGAAAATTTTGTTCTGTATGAAAAAATACTCCTCTGAGTTATTGCAGATTCGGAAAGTACATAAAATTTTCCACAAAATGACTTGTTATTTTTTTTACAGTTAAGCGAGTGGAAATTGGCAGAATTATGTAAACTATTTTTGTTTTTCAAATGTAAAATACGTCTTTTTTTGAAATTCTGAAATTCGGATTCGTGATCAGGGACAAAAATTACCCTTAAGAACTTAGTTTCGCGCAAATCGAAGAGGGGTTTGGGCAACTTTTTCCTATTTCTTGTGAGTTGGGGGATAATTGCCCACTAGTGCCCAGACTGCAAAAATAAAAATATTACAATAGTTTTGAAGATTTCTAATAAATCTGAAAACATGTAACATGTATGTTATAATATTTTTTTCTTGAAAAACTAAATGAAATGTGATTTTTTTTAAACTGACCGATCATTTATCACATAACAAATTTGTTCAAGCTTTTGACTCCCCCTTTGCTTATAAAAGATTTCAAATAAATTCAAAAAAATATTAAAACAAGCAAAATCTGTCACCTCGATTTTGATCGAACAATGAGCATTATCATTTCATGTGCTGCCATAACTACACCCATCCATCCTTTCACATCCCCCTACGAAAAAACACTTGAAACCGAAAATAACTGACCAAACTCAATTCGTTTTTTCGCGTGCTGCCCGTCGTCGTCGTCGTGTAAATGAGCAGGTCTGGCTGTTTTTTTATTCTTCTTTTTTTGCTCTCTCTGCGTTTGTGTTCGTTTATTTGCACTTCTTGTTCCTATTCACACATTTTGCTTCATTTGTTTGCTTGCACCTACAAACGTTTAGGAGAGAGTTGTTCAATTTTAAAGTTTTTTTGTAATGCGTATTATTATTAGTTCATTTTATTTTTATTAAAAGTTGTTAAGTACTTTTAAATCATTACTAAAAAGGAACAAAAAAAACAAAAGTCTTAAAGTTTTAATGATCTGTTTGTAGTGTACTTATTTTGAAAATTTCAAGAAAATAATTTTGTTAGAAAAATATTTTACTTTTTCACCACTCTCCCCTTGAAATTGGCGTCGGTGAGTCGCGATTTTTTTTTGCTGCGCCTTCTCATTTTTCAATAGAAATGACGAATTTGTTGTGTGTAATCATGCGCGTACGTATGTGTGTGCGTGTGTGCGTTTGTTGCTGAGCCCGTTTCACTTTCGTCGCGGTGTCGGCCCAGAGAGAGAGAGAGGGAGAGAGAGAAAAAAATGGAATTTTGTTTACCACTTCTGGTGGCTGGCGGGCGACCGTCGACCAAATCGAGGTCAGGGACAGCCGCCAAATGACGACGATTAGACGACGATGACACCGCAGGCTTTGGACGGACGTCAGTGGGCCATTTTTTGTTGCGGTAGGTCGGGAATCGATGGAAAATGTTTAGTTAGATGGGAATACCTAATCAAATTAGGTTTTTGGGTTTTTTTTTTTTTAATTATTTTATATCAATGCAATTGAAGCAATATCATTTAGGTCATTGCAAATATTTTTCAAAGTCTATTTCGCCTCTCCCCCTTCAGAATTAGTCCTAAAAAATAAGGGGGCAAAACATTTTTTTTTTTTTCAAAAAACTTGAAAATTTCAAAGAAATCAGCAGTCTAATCCTAAGAAAGCACTCTAAAAAGCGTTTTTCTGCATTGATTAAACCGTTCAACCAAATTTCTGTGCAGACTCAACTCGAGGGGAACCATGAACTTCTGTGCAGACTCAACTCGAGGGGAACCATGAACTTTGGTGTTCCCAGAATCACGTGCGTTTTGAATTTTTCAAAAATAGTTTGTCTGGACTGAATGGTTTTACTCCAATGTTTGTATGGAGAATTAGTGATACGCCCTTTCATCTCAGAAAAAATGTTTGATTTTACCTCTGAAAAAGATAGTTTAATTTTTTTTTTGTTTAATGACACTTTACTGTCTAGAATGAGGTAAAATTAGATCATACTAGAAGTTGTATTCAACCTTCCCAAAATAACACCTTTTAAATTTACACATTTTTCAAACGATTGTTGTAAACTTCTTTATATCTCAGTATCGGAGAAAATGTTTTTCTTAGATATTTTTTTTCCCGTACTGCACATCGGAATTTCACAAAAAATCTTTTTTTTTTCTACTGCATAAAATTTTTAAGCAACGGCCTTATTCTATAGTGACGTAATGGTCTTTGTACAGAAAGTGAAAATTGTCAGTATCGAAAAGTATAACATTTTGAAATTGTTTTGGTTTTTTAAATGAACAAACACACGGACGTAGAACAAAAAATGTTTATTTTTGAATTTCCATTGTGACTAACTTTTCCTGTCATTCTCGAATGTTTCAAGGGCCTAGTTTTCTTCATCAAAATAAAGCAGAATCAATTTTGCAGTACTCGTCCTATTTATTGAAATCCAGGAACTTCGTTAAATACATGTAAAACTCGTGCTGAAAAATTCTATTTTTTTAATTCATTGCTTTAATCACTGTTCCGAAATTGCATAAAATATTGTTTGCAACTCAATAAAACCTATGCCTTTACAGCAATTAATTAAAACCTATGAGCAGTTCTCTACGGGATCGGTTTTTTTTTATTTTAATTTTTGTGGTGCCTTCGGAATGCCCAAAGAAGCCATTTTGCATTATTAGTTTGTCCATATAATTTTCCATACAAATTTGGCAGCTGTCCATACAAAAATAATATATGATAACTCAAAAATCTGTATATTTTAAAGGGATGTTTGGTGTCTTCGGCAAAGTTGTAGGTATGGATGAGGACTACACTGAAAAAAATGATACGCAGTAAAAAAAAATTTGGTGATTTCTAATTTAACTTTTGTCACTAAAACTTGATTTGCAAAATAACACTATTTTTAATTTTCTTTTAATTTTTGATATGTTTTAGGGGACATAAAATGCCAACTTTTCAGAAATTTCCAGATTATCCGATCTTTCCGAAAAAATATGTTCAATTTTTTTAAATCAAGACTAACATTTGAAAAAGGCGTAATATTGAATGTTTGACCCTTTTGAAATTTTGATTTTGATTTGAAATTTTTTGAAAGTATTGAAAGTATTGTTTAGTTGCTGAGATATCAACGTAAGAAAATGGTGGGTTGTTTATGTAAGGGTTAGAAAACATAAATTTTCCTGTTTTTAAACCTTTGCATGGCAATATCTCAGCAACTAAAATTCGTAACAACAAAGTTCATAACAGCTAAATAAAGAAAAAAAAATTCAGCTTTTCAAACATATTTTTTTCAAAAGTGGGCAAACATGTGCACTTATTTAAAAAAAATGGAAAACCACGACTATTTTCAAAAAAAATAAAATTTCACCAAAGTACATTGATTGCAAATTTGATTTTACATCGAAAATTAAGTTGAAAAATTTTTGCGACCAATATTTTGATTTTTTGAAAAAATTAGTGTTGATTCGAAAATTCATAACTCGGTCAAAGATTTTTTGCACAACCTGGAAATTTCTGAAAAGTTGGCATTTTATGTCCCCTAAAACATATAATAAAATAAAAATAGTGTTTTTTGCAAATCAAGTTTTAGTGACAAAAAGTTAACTTTAAAATCACAATTTTTTTACCGTGTATCATTTTTTTCAGTGTAGTTCTTATCCATACCTACAACTTTCCCGAAGACATCACATAGATCAAAAAATTCCTTCAAAAGATACAGATTTTTGAATTTTCATATATCATCTTTTATGTCAGAAAAAAGCTGTAATTTTACTTCTGGAAATGTGTAATTTTACCACTTCTCTGGTGTAATGTCACTTTTTCAGTCTAAATTGAGAGCATAAAAGAGGTAATATTCAACCTTTCAAAATTACAGCTTCCAAATTTACATTATTTTTTAGTAACACACAGTAAAAAATTTTTACTGTGCAACTTGTCCATTTCCAGCCATACCTTTAAGCACAACTTACTTGCATCACAACCATCACCACTAGCAGCCCTTGTACTTGTGCAGCAAATAATTGTAATCCATAAATTATTGCCCCTCTTTCTCCAGCTTCCCTCCCTTCCCCAGCCATAGCACAACCGCTGTGGGCAATCAAAAAGCTGTAAAACTATTTGCCAACGGATTGCCAGCCCTGTCCATCGGCAGCCGTCGTCATCGTACTGGCAACACTTCCCAGTGCTTCCTTATTGATCTCAATTGCGCGTGCCATCTATCGTCTGAAACGGGTCGTCAAACAGAAATTGTAATTCTATTTTTTGCAACACTTTTTTTTCTGCTTGCCCTCCCCCTCAGAGAATCAGTATTTTTTTTTTACTTCTAAATCATCTGCGTGAACTAGTTCAACCAAGGTCGTGGCGTAGTTTGTGGAGCAGACCTAGACCGTAGAACGGTTATAATGCAATTCAATTTCACCGGTGAGCGACTAAACGTCTCTTTTGGCATGGAGACCTTAAAGTGGGAATATTTTAAATGTTACATTTTTGCACTCTTTGTGTTCAGCCTTGAGTTTTGTTTTTGTAGTTGGCGAAATTATGTTTTACAATTCTAGATTAAATTTTCAAAGCATCCTATCTGCATTGGAAACCCATGACTCGTAGGATGTTTTGAAATTTACTCTAGAATTAAGCTTCACCTTAAGAGCCCTATTCCAAACTTCAAACGCGCGGCAACACTCCTAGCCAGGAACAATAGCTCTGGTAATGCCGAGGACCCCTGCTTCCCCTCCCTTGGCCCACGTGACGCCGGTAATAGAGATGTCCCTGTGAGATAATTATAATGATTGAGTCATCCATTAAGAGGCATAGTAGCGCACAACAGACTGCCGGTGCTGCTGCAGTCAACAGGGTAATTTTCTACGCAGCTTTCTACGAGTAGTCTGGCTTACTCTATAGTACAGCTAGTAGTAGCTAGTATCGAAGGTAATATATTTCGGAATGGACACTGCAACTAGGCAGAAGAAAGAGAGGTGAAGGGGGAGTAGAAGGATCATTCGTGATGTTTATTTAATTTAGCCTGAATTTATTAGCAATTTGCACTCTAGCCAGTTCAGAGATATATACCACGGCCACATCAATGCAAATGCAATTGCGGTAACGGCGCTACGATTTGCAAAATAGTGCGATTCTGCCCCCATCCTCCCCGTCGGCGGCAGAAGGTAGAAATAGTTTTGTTTTGAATTGTTAAAATCACATTGCGCTCAACTGGGGCACAAGGGCAGCGTAGATTCTGTTGGATGACACGCGTAGCATTTCTGGTCTATTTTTTCCATTTGTCATAGTTTGTTTTCAATAAAACTGATTGAAATTTTTATTTGCAACATTAGAAGAAGCAAAGAACATTGAAGAAGGAAGATGCATGAAATCTATTTTTTTATCTTTTTAAAAAAAATATTTAAGAGCGAGTCCACGAGCAAAGCATACCCATCTCGCATCGACCTCACCAATCTGCCTGAAATTTTCAGGGGTTGTTTGTACATATAAAACTAGCATCTGGCCAAAATATGAGCACCCTAGGTCAACGGGAAGTGGGGCAAATCGGGACACGAAGTTTGAAGGTTCAAAAACGTCAAAAATCTTAAAAATGCTATAACTTTGGCAAAATTCAATTTAATTTCAAAATTCAAAATGCATCTGAAAGGGCTTGAAAAATGCAACAAAATGCAGGGTAGAGCATCTCAATTGGTTATTTCTAAAGGGAGTTATTGGCAGTTTAGTGAAAAAATAGCATAATTTTCAAACTCAAATAAAAAAGTGTTCCATCCAGATATCAACTTGGTTCGACCTGCAGCTTGTAGGGGACATCTGGGACTACCATCTGAGACCAAGAACGCTTTGGGTAAGGCAGTTTAACATATTAAATAGACACTTTTACTTTTAGTGAATTTTTTTGTTGTAAATTTTTGCTCGGGGGACCCCTTAGATCCCATTTTTTGGTGATAATTTTATCATATTCGTGTTCCTGAGACAATTTCACAATAACAACATGCAAAAAAATGTTTATTTTCATCCATTTTAACCCTTTTAAAAATGAAAGTTTAAAAAAATTGAGAAGCTGCTTTTTTTCTGGTGTCATCTAGTATCCTTGGAAACGAACTTGATTTTCAATAAATATGAATCGAAGATTTTTTTTAACTTTCATTTTTAAAAGGGTTAAAATGGATGAAAACAAACATTTTTATTCATGTTTCTATTGTGAAATTGTCTCAGGAACACGAATATGATAAAATTATCACCAAAAAATGGGATCTAAGGGGTCCCCCGAGCAAAAATTTACAACAAAAAAATTCACTAAAAGTAAAAGTGTCTATTTAATATGTTAAACTGCCTTACCCAAAGCGTTCTTAAACTCAGATGGTAGTCTCAGATGTCCCCTACAAGCTGCAGGTCGAACCGAGTTGATATCTGGATGGAACACTTTTTTATTTGAGTTTGAAAATCATGCTATTTTTTCACTAAAATGCCAATAACTCCCTTTAGAAATAACCAATTGAGATGCTCTACCCTGCATTTTGTTGCATTTTTCAAGCCCTTTCAGATGCATTTGAATTTTGAAATTAAATTGAATTTTGCCAAAGTTATAGCATTTTTAAGATTTTCGACGTTTTTGAACCTTCAAACTTCGTGTCCCGATTTGCCCCACTTCCCGTTGACCTAGAGTGCTCATATTTTGGCCAGATGCTAGTTTTATATGTACAAACAACCCCTGAAAATTTCAGGCAGATTGGTGAGGTCCAAACGACGTCCCATACAAAGGGGTATGCCCTGTTCGTGGACTCGCTCTTAAGGTTTCCCTCACATGATAATTTGGAAACCTTTTTAAGAAATGGGATTAAATTTATCTTTGACACTAAAAAACATATGATTGAATTAGTTAAGATCTGACTGAAATAATGTGGATTATGATTAACATTATTTTAAAACATTTTTGAATTGATTTTTTTTTTCAAGGGGAAAAAAAGACTAACCAAATTTTTAGTAGTATATCTGAAAATATAAACACCAATAAAGAAAAAAAAAATTTCCGTTGCACACATAAATCTAAGATCTTCATCTGATATAAAAAATGTTAACCTAATTATTGATGGGTAATTCTCTACCAACTCACACGGAATCGGAAAAAGTTGCCCCGACCCCTCTTCGATTTGCTTGAAACTTTGTCCTAAGGGGTAACTTTTGTCCCTGATCACGAATCCGAGGTCCGTTTTTTTTTATATCTCGTGTTGGAGGGGCGGTACGACCCCTTCCATTTTTGAACATGCGAAAAAAGAGGTGTTTTTCAATTATTTGCAGCCTGAAACTGTGATGAGATAGATATTTGGTGTCAAAAGGACTTTGATGTAAAATTAGATGCCCGATTAGATGGCGTACTCAGAATTCCAAGAAACGTATTTTTCATCGAAAAAAAACTAAAAAAGTTTAAAAAATTCTCCCATTTTCCGTTACTCGACTGTAAAAAATGTTGGAACATGTCTTTTTATGGAAATATTATGTACGTTTTGAATCTACACTGACCCAGAAGGGTCATTTTTCATTTAGAACAAAAAATTTCATTTTAAAATTTCGTGTTTTTTCTAGCTTTGCAGGGTTATTTTTTAGAGTGTAACAATGTTGTACAAAGTTGTAGAGCAGACGATTACGAAATAGCCTACTTTTCTGTATCAAAAATAACAGAATCGAATAGCAACACTTTTCAAAATAAATGCTGAAAAGTTCTACTTTTCAGCACTCAAATGGATGCTGAAAAGTTGAACTTTTCAGCACTTGTTTCGAAAAGTAACACTTTTCAACATTTTTTTGATTTAAACGATTTATTGACAAAATACATGAAAATTTGACTTAAAATTTCAATCAGTGTGTGTTTTTTGGAATTGCCAAAAATGTTGTATGGAACTCGTTGCAAAACTTGATTTTTTCAGCACTCTTCATATTTATCCAACTCGGTGAACCTCGTTGGATAAATGTACGACTCGTGCTGAAAAAATCCTCTTTTTGCAACTTGTTGCATAAACTACTATTTTCAAAACTTTTTTCCGTAAAATCACGATAACTCGTGATGTTTATTAGCAAACCCCTTATGTCTATATATCAAAATTTTTGTAATTGTCTGCTCTACAACTTTTCAGAATATTGCTACACTCTTAAAAATAACCCTGCAAAGATAGAAAAAACACGAAATTTTAAAATCAAAAATTTTGTTCTCAATGAAAAAATGACCCTTCTGGGTCAATGTAGATTCAAAAAGTAAGTCAATAAGTTCACCTCAAAAAGAACTTTTCATAAAATTTTGAAAAGTGTAAAAAGTTAGTTAACTATTGTTAAGAAAATGTTGATGAGAGTCATAATTTTAAACTTCTCAAAGTGTCATGATTTTCTTCATTAACATGTTTTTGAATCGGAAAACGGAATGCATTTTCGGATTCTTTGGACAATTTTCTACTAGGAGATGGTTAAATAAGTTGTAAATAATAGATAATATGTATTTTTGAAACACAATTTAAAAAAAATTTCCAAATTTAGAGGCAATTTCAGTTGGACAAATTTCATGTAAAATTTGAAAACTTGTGATTCGTGCTTCGGATTCAGTATAAAATGTAATATAAATCAATAATTCAATAAACAAAACTAGTTTTAACAAATTTCAGGCAAAATTCCAACTTTTGAACAAGTTAACTTAATATAAAAATTGGTTGATTTTCTTTAAAACTATATCAGCTACTTAAGTGATGGTACACTAAACGCACAAATAATGTTTGAACATCTTAAATATGATTTTAACAACAAAAACTATTGCTATCAAAGTCACCCCGGAATTTAAACTATTTTTAACGTAATTTTTTTTCTAGACACTATTGAAGATTTTTTTTTACGCAGAAGTTCATGGGCTTAGAGTGGCCTACACAGAAAAAAAAATCAAAAATTTTACCTCTGAAAATGTGTAATTTCACCACTATTTTGGTGTTATGTCGCTTTTTCAGGCTAAATTGAGGTAAAATTACATTATAAAAGAGGTTCAACCCTCTAAAATTTCACCTTCCAAATTTACACAATTTTTTGCTGAGTTCATTTAAAAAAATCTTGAGTAAAACTTTTCCTGTTGAAAAATATTCCAAAAACAAATTAAAATCTAATCAAAGTCACTCTGCTTAACGGTACATTAAATTTCCCATACAATGACATGTCTCATGATTTTTGACAGCAGATTAATGGAAAATGGCAGCGATTTTAAAACTATTTTTCATATTACTTATTTTTTGATGAAAATTAAGTGTTTTTGGAACTCTGAGTACGCCATCAAATCGGACGTCCAATTTTACACAAAAATTCCTAAGAACAAAATTTCTATCTCTTCACGGGATCGAGCTACTAACCACTAAAAAACGTGTCTTAGTAAAAATCCAGATAATGTAAAGGGTCGTACCGCCCCACCGTCACGATTTATCGAAAATGAACCATGGATTCGTGATCAGGGACCAGAATTACCCCTTAGAGCATAGTTAAGTTTAAATTCAAATTATTTGTTTGTGTTTTGCTCCATTGCTGCAAAATAATGTAAATAAGTGAAATATTATCTCTTTCATGATGTAATTTTACCTCAAATTAGACTGAAAAAGTGACATTACAGCAGAAAAGTGGTAAATTACTCATTTTCAGACGTAAAATTACACTTTTTTCTGAGATAAAAGATGTACCCCTTCCAGATGTAACATAACAATGATTTTTTTTACTGTGTACTAATCAAAAGTTAATTTTTTATTGTTGAGCTAGAGTAGAACCCCTAAACTACTCTAAAGCGATTTAGAATTAAGAGAACCCAAGATGGCGGCCATAATAGCTGTAATCTAGATTACTTTTTCAAAACAATCAATGCGCCATGGGTTTCTTATGTACATAGGACCTTTTGAAAAAGTAAGCGAGTAATGAAGTAATGAAAAAAAGTATATTTAAATTAAATTGGCAACTAACCATACAAATTTGTTTAAACAGGGGTCACAGAACTCGAATTTAATGTTAACATTAAGGAAATAAAAAAAAAAGATTTTTTTTTTTTGTTCATGATTTGATTATTTTCAGTCCCATACAAACCTTCGGAAAATCGAGGCTTTGGATAATCGAGTCTGCTTATTATTCCGCTTATTACCGTGTAATTTAATTAAATGTTAATGGAATTAAGGTTGTTGCAAATAATTTTCAAACAAATTTAACTGTTAAATTTTTTTCGTTTTTTTCGGTGAATCATCTAGAAAGTTTACCAACAACCTCGCGCTCCAAATCTATCCAACCAAGATCAGTTCATTTTAAGCTTAATGATCTCATTCTAAATCCCCGTCGCGACGTGGTCACTCCACCAAAATCACGCCACAACCGTGCCCACGAAGTGATGGGACGCGAGAAAGCGCGCCTCCAAGCTGACGAAACCGTTTAAAAATAGGCGAAGGAAGCCCAATCCAATACCTGTACGAACACGACCGGGCCAAGATTTGAGCGCGTCGCGACATGCTTCCCGACGATGGAGATCGTGAGCCACTCTGTTGTGTGTGACTTCCACCACTCTTTCGGGGTAAATATCAACGTTCGGCCTTAAACTTCGGCAAGAAATCGCTAAATCAACGGCCTTTTTCCACTCTAGTTCAGTTGAGTTAAACACATCTGGGTATGAATTTAAGCATTAATGGATATTGAATTAATTGCAATAGTTTCTTAAAATGAATTAAAATTAAGTTTTTTAAAGTTTAAATTTTTAAACCTAAATCTAAAGCCAATCTTCAAACAGCCCTCCCAAAAATCTCAAAACAATCAAAAGTACAAAAGTTATCCCAAACTCTTTCCCATAGCAACGATTAAAATGAGTAAACATAAAACTTTGTTCCTTCAACAAGAGCAACAAAAAGCTCCTAATAAAAGCTCCTCCACGCCTAGACAGTCTGGTCTGGTTCCGACGTCAAACACGGGGTGGCAGACGAATGGAAAAAAAAGTTTCAGTTTTAAGGACCTGCCCCAACACGAAACACAAAGCGCAATCGACAGCAAAATGGTCGCCGCTTGTCCTGGCTGGCTGGCTGGCTCGCTAGGACCATGCACAACCAGTCCTCAACGGTGGTGGTATCCTTTTTCGGAATGTACTCAGAACTCTGGTGGCGGAGCCGTTTTACTTGATGGAATCGTCGCCCATCCTTTTTGGCTGAGGATGACGATACTAAACTCGTGTGCCTGTGGAATCAGCAATTTCGGGGGAACTGGGTAGGAAAATGTCGAATTAAGAACTTTTAACTATATTGAAGTTTGAAAAACATGCCAAAATAACAATGTTTTCCAATATAACCTATAAACAATTTATGTTTCAACATCACAAATTGATATAAAATGCCATTAACCATAATTAACTAAGTGAAACGTGTGGTATAAACACTTTTTTTATTTTTCTATTGAAAATAAACTGACTCACTGAACCTTGTTTTCGTCAAAATGCGATTAAGCGTGATGGTTACAAGCTAGCCACAAACTTATTTACATTCCTTTAAATTTTCCACTCTACAACTTTGTAAAACATTGTTACACTGCCCAAAATAATCCTGCAAAGCTACAAACAAACTCGCATTTTGATAACGTTTTGTTTTGTTCTGAATGAAAATAAGTTTTTTTTCTGCATATAATAACAATGATAATCGGACCATTAGTTGCTGAGATATCGTCATTAAAAAATGGTGGGTTATTTTGGTGAGATTTAGAAAACTTCAATTTTCGTGTTTCTTTTTCTTAAAGCGGCTCTATCTCAGCAACCCGATGTCCAATCTTCAATGTCTCTTAGACAATTTTATAGCAAATTTTCTGAACTTCTAAAAACAAATATTTTTAGTAATGGTCACTTATGGTGACTATTTTTAAATATTGAAAAACTGCAAATATTTCTCTAAAATCAAACTTTCGGTGGCTATATCTTGAAAACGGAGCCTTTTATCAAAAAGTCTGTATAGTACTTTTCGATTGCAAATTTAACTTTGCATTAAAAATAATGTCAAACTTGTTTTTGCATGAAACTTCGATTTTTTCCAAAAATCACTGTTTTTTTTTTGTTTTTCAAACATTCATATCTCGGCGGCAGATTTTTTGACCATGTTTCTCTATGGCTCAAAAGTTGCGGATTTTTATTCCCTAAAACATATCAAAAAATCTCGAAAATCAAAAAATACGTATTTTGGGAAATTGAGTTTAAGTGAAAAAAAGTTGTTAAAAAATCTGCAATTTTTTTCCGTGTAACTATTTTTTTTCAAAAGTCCTCAACAATACCTACAACTTTGCCGAAGACACCAAATTGATCAAAAAATTCACTCAAAAGTTACAGCTGTTTGAATATCTACATACCATTTTTGTATGTACAGCAGCCAAAATTGCATGGAGACTTGTATAGGTGAACCAATGACGCAAAATAGCTTATTTGGTCATACGGAAGGCCCCACCACCAAAGTTGAAGTCAAATAAAAAAATACAAAAAATAAAAATGGTCGAAATCGGCCGATTTCGTAAAGAGTTACTCATTAGTTAGTTTTTTTAACCTATTCGATGTTCAAAATATATCATGGGCCCCCATTTGAAAACACAACCTAAAAAAATTACCACAAACAAACAAACCTTATTTTCAGCGCAGTGCATTTAATGATGACACTCGGGACACACTACCCAAGGGTGGTGGCGGTGCAGTCAGTCTAGAGTGGGGTACCTTACCGCACACACTCGCAAAACCCGAAAGCTGAGTTCAAAGCTCCAGTCTAGACTATTAATATGAAATGGTATATAAATTTAATGAAACTCTCCTTGAAGAGAGCGACTTCCCGCAAACATACCGACAGACAAACAGACACAGCCATACAAATGACTAGTAACTAACACAAACCAACAGCAGAATCGCTGTGTGTGTGTTGCTGTGTGTGGGCAAAAGCCTGTGGGGTAGTCACAGAAATGAATTGGTGTCCTACCAGTCACCGTCGGAGTCGCCGTCGCGACTCGGGAGAAGGAAGTGTTAATTATATTATTATTATTATTTTTGCCTGTTTCACTTTTTTTATATACATATATTCCAACTGGTGGAATCCCATCGTGCCACCAGACATGAGCTCTTCCTCCGACGTGGATAAATTATTTATTTAAACAATCTTTTTATTCCATTTTTGTTCCTGCTTTTCGTGCACAAATGCACGTTCAGCGCGCGGCTCTCTGGAAAGCGATATGAAACGAGCAATTCATTTGTAGAATGAATGTACAGCACTTGTGTTTGTGCTTTTCCGGGAGGATCCGCATTTTTTCTATTTTTTGATATTTTTTTTTTTTTGTTTTTTTCCTTTACCCGAGCAGGGGTAAATAACATGGGAATACCAAATTTTGGGATTACTTGGGCAAATAACAGGGACCAAATTGCCCAGTAATAGATGGTAAAATACCATGAAATCATACCAAGGTCTTGTATGTGGAAGGGCACAACAATACCAATCCATGTTATTCCAAAGGTAAAATAATACCACAAAATAAAACCATTTCAATACCAAGTTGAGGTCTTCTGGATTTTTGAACATTGCTTGAATACCAAAGATGGGTTTGCCATGGTTTTATTTTTAGGTATTTCCGCGCACTTGGAAAATCAGATTTTGGTATTCCTGTGGTCTTCCACATAGGGACCATCCATAAACCACGTGGACACTTTTTTTGGGAATCTGTTACCCCCCCCCCCCCACCCTTCGTGGACAATTGTCCATACAAAAAAAAACTTTTTTGTATGGATCGTGGACAATCGCCATACCACCCCCCCCCCCCCCCTAAGGTGTCCACGTGGTTTATGGATGGTCCCATACATGATTTTGGTATGATTTCATGGTATTTTACCATCTATTACTGGCCAACCAAGAGCACATTTCGGTCGCTGGTATTTGCACTAGAAATACCAAAATTTGGTATTTTCATACCATTTTTAGTGCAACAGTTGCAGTTAGTGAAAAAACGGAAATGATCCATATGCAACAACCAAATCTACTCACCTGATGATTCCATGTTGTTCTTAGTGATATTCTTCACCACATTGAATGCATTTGTCATTGACGGCCTGTGCTTGAAGTTCTTGAAGATTCTAAAAAATAACAAGATTGAAAAATAAGTGTTATTAAAATGAAACTGGATTGAAATTCATTAAAATTCAATAATCTGTCGATTTAATCGTTTTTTAAAGTATTTGGTAATCCCAGCTTAGAGAAATTTCAACTTTTTTTTAAAAAAAAATCTTAGTGGGTACATAAAAAATTGAAAATCAGCTTTAACATTTTTGGGTTTCAAGTCATTTAAGCGCAAAACTATTTATCTCATCAAAATTTATTTAAAAAAATCTCATAGTTTCAGAGGAATTTGATGAAACCTTTAAATACCAAAAAAATACAAAAATGTGGCATCCTGACTTAAAAAATTTTCCACAATTTCAAGTCATTTCTTTAGGGGGTATATCAAAAATGTTTAAAATCAAGTTTGAAATTTCCGGTTTTCAATGAAAGCATTCGCTTTGAGACATCATTTTAGCGCATAATTAATTATTTTGTCAAAATTGGTCAATTTTTTTCATAGTTTCAGAGGAATTTGATAAAACACTGTAATACCAAAAGAATACAAAAATGTGCCATCCTGACTTAGAAAATTTTCCACAATTTCAAGTCATTTCTTTAGGGGGTATATCAAAAATGTTTAAAATCAAGTTTGAAATTTCCGGGTTTCAATGCAAGCATCTGCTTTGAGACATCATTTTAGCGCAAAATTAATGATTTTGTCAAAATTGGTCAAAATTTTGTCATAGTTTCAGAGGAATTTGATAAAACACTGTAATACCAAAAGAATACCAAAATGTGGTGTTCGACCATTGACAAATTCTGCAATTTTGCAATATCAAAACAATATCTTAAATTGGTATGATAGCACATTTTGCTCTTGCATAATCCTTAAGACAAATTTTAAAGGGTCCATGAATACTAAAATTTGGTATTGATACCAGAGAAAGGTATTATTACGCATTTCCCTTGTTATTTACCCATGCTCGGGTATCCTTGTCTGAATTGTACCTAGTTAAAGAATGAGTAACAGTTGTGTTAAACAGGAAAAGGATGGAAAAACTTTAGATCGAAAAATCATTTAAATGAATCACATTTATTGTGCTAGACACTCATCAATTGATCAGTATACACTAAAACCCCGGTTTACGCACTCTCGAAAACAATCTAATGCTTTTACATTCTTTTAAAAGCAATTTGTAGATCTACACAAGACGTATAGTTTGCTTTACAAAGATTGCAAAAATGTTGTATCGTTCCAGAGGAATCAACAGATAAAAAGCGTAACGCCTAAATCGTTACAGTGGTGAATACTTCAGCTGTAACAACCAGGAATCTACAGATCGACGTCGTCGTGCTATCTTGTCGCTCCCGCCATTTCGACGTTCCGAGAAAAACGCATTTTAATGTTTGACCTTGAATATACAAAAACGAGAGCACACAATGTAAACAATAACAAACACGTTTTGTTTGGCTGACCATTCTGTGCATTGTCCCAAAGTTTGGTTGAAGTTGGTTGCTGGAGTCCCGAGTTATAATTACAAATGTTTACGGTAGTCTAGCTTGTACGTGCGACAATCGCATCCTGACTTTCCTGGCCTGAAATCCCTTTGGCCTTTTGTCGCACTTACATAAAATTTTCATGGAGTGACAAGATAGCACGACAAGACTGAAACTACTTTCAAATATAAAGTGACAAAAATGCACGGAGTTTTTTTCGGTTTTTGTTGAATATCTCAGGATTGAAATCGAATTTTGAGGATCTGTGACGGTCAAAAGGTGAGGCATTGTGAGCTGCACAATATGACGTTCTTAACTCAATTTGGCCCAAAATGCACGTACGACAAGTTAGCACGATGGCGACGAGATGACCTAGAACATTGCAACTTACTCCATTCTCAGGGGCGACTTAATGACGGTTTAAAAATGTAAACAAGTTTTAAACTCATGCAACTTTGACAGTTGAGGTTTTAGAAATGGTTGAAACCGGTTATAACTCGCCCGTGCGAATGTGGTATTAAAGTAGATAAGCCTCTGAACCCTCCAGAACCTCTCTGCATCCTAATATAGGTTCAAGACATCGACGCCGTCGTGCTAACTTGTCGTTTTGACGTTCCGAGAAAAACACGTTTTAATGTTTGACCTTGAATAAACAAAAACGAGAGCACGCAATGTAAACAGTAACCAGTTTTGTTTGGATGATCAATCTGTGCATCGTCCTGAAGTTTGGTTGAATTTGGGTGCTGGAGTTCCGAGTACGTGTGTCAAACGCGTTCTGACCTGAAATTCCTTTAGTCAATTGTCGCACTTACATCAATTTTCTGGCTGTGTCAAGATAGCACAACAAGATTGAAACTTGTTTCGCATGAAGAGCGACTACAATGCACGGAGTTTTTTTTTCAGTTTTTATAGAATATCTCAAGATTGAAATCGAATTTTGCAGATCTGTAAAGGTCAAAAGGTGAAGCTTTAACTGATGCACAAAATGTCGTTCTTAACACAATTTGGCCCAAATGCACGTGTGATAAGATAGCCAATATATTGATTTTATGAGTAACACTGTACTACACTACCTCTAAGAACTAGCTTTCTTTAACATTAAATGTATGTTTATCAAACCAATTCTCACACTCGCTCTAGTTTAATGATTCATTTCGCGACATTGATTGGTCATCATCACTTTCCGCGGCTGATTCTGCGGATATTGCAGGGGTGGCTGTGTATGTGTGCGTGTTATTATTGCTTCCCCGCGGGTTCCTGGCTCCGGTGGTGGTGGTGCAAATAATCGATGTTGTGTTTTGTTTCGCTGGCTTATGATTAAGTTCGGCTCGGTGCTTCTTCGTGACCGACACGGACGCAGAGTCTGGCTTTGATGGGATTGGTTCAATGAACCAGCAGCCGCGCTCGCGGTGTCTGTCGAGTTCGGGCAGGGGGTTTAGTCTGGGTTACTCGGGTGAAGGAGAGAGAGAGTGTGTTTTGGCACACACAAACTCACACTCCTAGTATGGGATGAGGTAATGGTGGTGATGGGTTGCGAAATTATTATAAGATTATAGCCATGCGGCGGTTCGGTTTTGATAGGACCGCTATGTGTGATGGTGATGGCGATGATTTGATGCCGGATATCAACGGCTGAGTAAACATGATCAAACACGAGTTTTATTGTTTTGATCTGGTTTGAACAGGAATGGATAAACTAGGTGCATTAATTTTTGTTTCTTTTTAACTAATATTGAAATATTATCTGTTTTGACAGATGGTTTACCTACCTGACAATTTTATCAACTCTGGATTCACAAATAAAAATGAAACTGTACCAAATACCGTCTAACCTTGCACTAAATCATCCAAATTTGTGTGCTAAATAGTTCACCAAACCCAGTCCAGAAATAAACGAGGCAAATTTACGTTTCACTATTTCAAAGCGACCAATTAATCATGAGACACGTTCGGTCACAACTGTGGAATTCGCGTTAATTTGAAAATTTATCTGCTACAGTCAACTCTCCATGTTTCGATATCAAAGGCACCATTAAGAAATAAAAAAATAAGGAAGGAAAGATGGACATAAAGAGAGTCGAATGTATTTCTGTTGTCACTGAGTTGCCATAGCTGATTCTTGGTCTACTGCTGGAAGAGAAGCATGACTCAAATCGCGCACATGATCACTCTGCTTCACGCTCCGTTTAGGTAACGTCTATCACTTCCAATTAATTAGTGCGACAGGTCGCGCTGGTGTCTTCTTCGTACAACACAGGGTGAGGGACAGCGCCGATCAAAAGTGTCAACAAATCTTACCACTTAATCTACTTAATAATGTTGTTTACTTTTATATACAAACACTTCCATGCCTGCCATGCTCAAACCCAATGTCGTCCATGACTCCAGCTCGATCCGCCTTTAATGTTGGCCCGAGGTGGCGCTTGCCGCCGTTTGTCCGACCTCCGACTCAACATCCATCGTGGATCTTTTTTCCACCCAAAAGGCGTGATTTATCTGTTTGGTCGCGTGAAATATGAGATCTTGAACTTTCGTGTGGTCGGCGGAATCCAACGGTGAGATATTCTAGGGCGTCGCAACGCAGTGGTAATGGCCATACGAAGGTGAACTTTCGCTGAACTTGAGCTTGATTTACTAGGTCATCGTCATCAGGCTGGTGGAATGGATTAGACTTTATTTGAAGTACTAGTTTTTTCTCGAGCATAAATACCCGTCTTTACTAAAGTTTTTTATGAATATCCGAAATACCGTTTCCAAACAGCTTTCCAAACATTTGCATAACTCGTTCCTTAGAATAGACCATTTCTCAGAATCCCATTGCCAGGAAGGCCCAGAAAAGTCAAAATTGAAAACAAAATTAATGCGCAAAAGCAACAGCAACAGGACGAAATTCTTTATCAAATTCAAACATATTCCGTTTTTGGTTTATTTATTTAAATCTTTAAAACTTTCACCACAGCACAGTCACGACAGTGATTTATGGAAAATATTGTAAATCTCTTTTCCAGGATGCATTTCGTCTGGACGTCCCAAATGATGCCAATGCCCCTTTCTGATTCAAGATGCTGGAACCATTTATTTTCTATTTCATCCCCGTTCCGAGGAAAAATGTCTGCTAACCAGTCTGCCGGTTGTGATATATTCCTGGAACACTTTTTTTTTTGCTTTCTTGAGGTTGTTTTGAATATAAAATTTCGATAAATTTTCACTCTTTTTTTCTTTCAAAGCTCATACAAGACGAATCCATCAATTTCCGCCAGCGCAGGTCTAGTAGAAATGGAGTTGAAGTTATGAAGCGCAATGGGTTGGAATAATTTTCAATTTCTTTTTGCATATTTGTTGTATTATTTAAGTTGAAAAAATTATTTAAATTGTTTTAATACACACTTTTTTCTCCCTTGCAGGTATTTGCTGTACTTCGTCAAGGGAAAGGTTGTTCCGACGTTGCGATGGAAAATTATTTAAATTTTCCATTCATGTCCCTGTCCCCCCGCAATCTTCCACCACATCTGCCAGGTCGGATGCTTTTGGGAAAACCATTTTCCTTTTACGGTGAATGCAAAAATTGCACACAATATCGGTTGCGAAGGAATAATACCAACCTTAAAAATGTAGCAATCCCGGCTCCTCGTCGATGCTCAGTTCATTGCCGGTGGACAAAAGCAAAGCAAAACAAGCGCAAATAAAAACGGAAATAAACAGAAAATTCATCCTGACGAAAACAGAAACCTCGGTTGGAAAAATTGAGTGGAAAATTCTGCGCGCGGTAGAAAAA
>NC_068939.1:55207229-55218998 GCF_016801865.2 Culex pipiens pallens
TTGTTTTTTGTTTTTTGTTTTATGTTTTTCCCCACTATTCAACCACATTCAATGGAAGCTGTTGCTCATTGCACTGCTGCCGCTGCCTCCGTGGTGCAGGCCATTGCTCAGATCTGTTTTGCATTTTTCCATTCCCGGACAGAGCTTCCTGGAGCTTTTCGTCCGTACGACATCGTCGGTTGCGGTGAATCCTTACTCTCTCCCTTTGGAGAGTTGAATTGTTTATTTTCTTTTCGCTGGTCCGTTTTTTTGCTCATCTTGTTTTGTAGTTGATACATTTTAATATTTTCCATTTGTGCGGAAAAATGTACAAACATGCCTTTGAAAAGGAAACTTTTTTTGTGGTTTTGCAACCTGCAATTGATCACGAAGATGAATCTCCTTTCCTGAGTGTAGTGCAGTATTCTGTTGTGATTTATGCACTTCATTTATCCCACATCGCTTGATTGCTGAAAGATGAGACGTTGCTGCGTGTGAAAATCTGTACAAATCCGAAATCTGCACAGCCAGAGACTCTTACTTCCTTGATCTCTGTCTACCCACAAGAGCGGATGTTTACCGACGCCACCACGATGCATCACGGCCATGGCCGTGCGTCCACGGTTTGCACCACAGAGTGTGTTCCAAACTCTTGCTAAGCTCTGAAAAATCAATGGGGGCATATCAAACCCCTGTAACAATTGTAATGGATTTTAAAACTTTATGTTAAAAAATCTATTAAATTTTCTCAAAGACTTCCACCAACTCAACCCACCGTGCGCAAAGTGCAAGATGCACATAAATTTGAATATTTGTTTTTGCATTTTCACTCATCTTTCAACGGCCGGCCGGCTCCTCCTGACTGCCGAAAAAAAAGTGAAACGACGACGGCGACCGGAGTAGACGCGACCATCATCGTTCATCGGCTGAAAAATGACTGCAACAAATTTGCGACTGTAACTGACCTAGATTTGTACTGTCCATATTGTGAATACCGACAAAATTGGGGAACTTTAAGAGGATATATGTTTCTTTTCAATGGAGTTTGTATGGATAAGTGAGAGTCGGTAGACGAATTTTTAATGATTTTCTGTAGTCATTCCTGGAAACAGGATTTGCAGTTGGTCACTTTTGAGAACATTTGTCAAATTTAAAAAGAAATGTTTATGGAACATTTTCCTCCAACTCACACAACAGAGGGCCTCCTATGTCCAAAGAGGTTATTTTGATCACCTGGTCACCAATTTTAAATTATATAAATTTTGATGTCACATTGATATGTTTAGTTTTTTATTATATTTTTCTAATTACCTTTTCATGAAGACCCATTGCCCAATCAGACCCCCAAAAGCGCCTTCTAATAAATCATCTTCCCAAATGGGGTTCTCTCAACCCGGGTGGCACACTACTTCTGTTGAGAGAATGCCCCGGGTAATGAAGCGATCATTCCCCCGGAGTCTGTTCTAGCCACCAATCATCTGCTTCATGGCCAAATGACACACACCACCCGTCGTTCTGACTGCTCGGTGAAGTTGAAGTTGTCACACATTGCACACGTTACGGTCGGTAATGTTTCATTTGTCGTGGCAAATTCCAAAATCCGTTTAGGTACTCTTGCCGTGCAGATTCTGGGCAAAACATCCGTTTCTCATCATCTGTCCTCGAGACACATGAGCCACACCACCGCGGGGACATGGAACACGACGACGTCTTCTCCTCCTTACGAGTGACACATCGCACAAAATGCATCACGCCAGAGATGGAGGGAGCACATAGTTTTTAATTACCGCGCGTGCACCGGGTTTTCCGACTGTCGTGCGAGATATGCGGCCAAGTTAAGATCTTTGGGAATTTATGTCCCGCGCGGGCTTGTGTAAATTATGATCGCAACAGCGCCGAGTATCAACACATCATTGGCGGTTCTTGACCTTTCCCGCGGCGTCGAATCCTACATCTGCAGGCGACGGCTTCGTCAACTTCGGGAACATGAGGACCCGCGGCGCAGGGATGCCAGATCTGGTGAGAGTGAAGTCGAAGAAATCTGAGAAATGATACTGTCATTTCTATCACAGAGGTCCGGAATCTTTTAACAGAATAAAATAAAGCTCACAAACAAAAAAGCAAAAAAAAACAAAAAACAAAAAACAAAAAACAAAAAACAAAAAACAAAAAACAAAAAACAAAAAACAAAAAACAAAAAACAAAAAACAAAAAACAAAAAACAAAAAACAAAAAACAAAAAACAAAAAACAAAAAACAAAAAACAAAAAACAAAAAACAAAAAACAAAAAACAAAAAACAAAAAACAAAAAACAAAAAACAAAAAACAAAAAACAAAAAACAAAAAACAAAAAACAAAAAACAAAAAACAAAAAACAAAAAACAAAAAACAAAAAACAAAAAACAAAAAACAAAAAAAAAAACAAAAAACAAAAAACAAAAAACAAAAAACAAAAAACAAAAAACAAAAAACAAAAAACAAAAAACAAAAAACAAAAAACAAAAAACAAAAAACAAAAAACAAAAAACAAAAAACAAAAAACAAAAAACAAAAAACAAAAAACAAAAAACAAAAAACAAAAAACAAAAAACAAAAAACAAAAACAAAAAACAAAAAACAAAAAACAAAAAACAAAAAACAAAAAACAAAAAACAAAAAACAAAAAACAAAAAACAAAAAACAAAAAACAAAAAACAAAAAACAAAAAACAAAAAACAAAAAACAAAAAACAAAAACAAAAAACAAAAAACAAAAAACAAAAAACAAAAAACAAAAAACAAAAAACAAAAAACAAAAAACAAAAAACAAAAAACAAAAAAACAAAAAACAAAAAACAAAAAACAAAAAACAAAAAACAAAAAACAAAAAACAAAAAACAAAAAACAAAAAACAAAAAACAAAAAACAAAAAACAAAAAACAAAAAACAAAAAACAAAAAACAAAAAACAAAAAACAAAAAACAAAAAACAAAAAACAAAAAACAAAAAACAAAAAACAAAAAACAAAAAACAAAAAACAAAAAACAAAAAACAAAAAACAAAAAACAAAAAACAAAAAACAAAAAACAAAAAACAAAAAACAAAAAACAAAAAACAAAAAACAAAAAACAAAAAACAAAAAACAAAAAACAAAAAACAAAAACAAAAAACAAAAAACAAAAAACAAAAAACAAAAAACAAAAAACAAAAAACAAAAAACAAAAAACAAAAAACAAAAAACAAAAAACAAAAAACAAAAAACAAAAAACAAAAAACAAAAAACAAAAAACAAAAAACAAAAAACAAAAAAAAAAACAAAAAACAAAAAACAAAAAACAAAAAACAAAAAACAAAAAACAAAAAACAAAAAACAAAAAACAAAAAACAAAAAACAAAAAACAAAAAACAAAAAACAAAAAACAAAAAAACAAAAAAACAAAAAACAAAAAACAAAAAACAAAAAACAAAAAACAAAAAACAAAAAACAAAAAACAAAAAACAAAAAACAAAAAACAAAAAACAAAAAACAAAAAACAAAAAACAAAAAACAAAAAAACAAAAAACAAAAAACAAAAAACAAAAAACAAAAAACAAAAAACAAAAAACAAAAAACAAAAAACAAAAAACAAAAAACAAAAAACAAAAAACAAAAAACAAAAAACAAAAAACAAAAAACAAAAAACAAAAAACAAAAAACAAAAAACAAAAAACAAAAAACAAAAAACAAAAAACAAAAAACAAAAAACAAAAAACAAAAAACAAAAAACAAAAAACAAAAAACAAAAAACAAAAAACAAAAAACAAAAAACAAAAAACAAAAAACAAAAAACAAAAAACAAAAAACAAAAAACAAAAAACAAAAAACAAAAAACAAAAAACAAAAAACAAAAAACAAAAAACAAAAAACAAAAAACAAAAAACAAAAAACAAAAAAAAAACAAAAAAACAAAAAAACAAAAAAACAAAAAACAAAAAACAAAAAACAAAAAACAAAAAACAAAAAACAAAAAACAAAAAACAAAAAACAAAAAACAAAAAACAAAAAACAAAAAACAAAAAACAAAAAACAAAAAACAAAAAACAAAAAACAAAAAACAAAAAACAAAAAACAAAAAACAAAAAACAAAAAACAAAAAACAAAAAACAAAAAACAAAAAACAAAAAACAAAAAACAAAAAACAAAAAACAAAAAACAAAAAACAAAAAACAAAAAACAAAAAACAAAAAACAAAAAACAAAAAACAAAAAACAAAAAACAAAAAAAATAACCTTAATTTTTATTTCAAAATTCCAATACTTACCAAATCCACCAAGCTGGCATCCCCACCATCTCTTCGGGCAGATATCCAAGGGAACACGGCTTTGACTTTGGTTTAATGTTTCGATTTGCAAAATCACATTTTGCAACTGTAAATTCTCGTGCACACACCCGGAGGAGCACATTACTCATTCCGTTTCTTCTAGAGCTGCACGCCGCCGTAAATTCTGAAACGCGCAGCCTTGCCGAGGACTGTCGGATGGATTGGCTCTCTGGAACCCGACTCCGGTTCGACGGTCTGACGTTGGGTCTTTTTTTTTATTAATGGTGTGTCCCGGTGTCGGCATTTGGTGGCATAAACGCGAGCGTCCTTGAATGGGATCGTAAAAATGTGTAAACTTTGCTGCTGCTGGTCTGGGCTGCGTCGGGCTGCACAGGTTGAACGGAGACGGATGCAGCAGACGTTAAGTGTTTGGTCGAACAATTTAAGGAATGTTAATGGATGACGTCTTTTGGACCATACAGGGTTCATGAGTTCAAAATGAATGATTTAATGAGGTCAACATTGATTTTTCACTCGCAAAACTATTTTGCTGTCTTCAATCTCATTTTTTTGGAATTTTAAATCAATTTTATTTAGTTTTTCAAAGCAGAAGAAGTTTTGAAAATCTCAACTTTCATCTTAAAGTTCAAGTGTCACTCCTTTTCGAGCACTAACTGTACCTATTGCAGATGATCGCTACTTTCCCAACTCTTTAGACAACCAGCTTATACCTTGTTAACGATTCATAAACAGTACTTCGAGTCCCCGACTCTCATCTCAACGACTAAACGAGAGAGATGAAATCAACGTACAGTTTCAATGACAAATTTTACAACACTTCACACCATGCAGTCTCGCGTGTACTATACCGCGCACTTCATCGAAAGGCCTCGCCAGTCATAATTTTCTGTACAAGCCGTTTTCACATGAAAGATGAGGCAATCACTTCAGTCCTTTTATGATAACAATCAATGATCGTCTGGGGTATGAGATGTGCATATTTATTGCTATTATTTTTTTATATTTTTATACTTTTATTAATCGAAGCCAATTGTCATGTTGTTGCAAACTTTGTGTTGCGCACACGACTCCAGGCAAGCAGATTGCTTATTAAAACTTGCCCAATATGGTGATCCTCATTCATCATATTCGGAGAAGCGGGGCTGACAGTATTGACGGCTAATTAGCCTGGTTGCATCTTCAGCTGTGGGGGCCAGCAACGGTTGCAGGAATCTTGGAACACAATTAACTGTGCTATACTGAGGATCTACCTCCATTGGGCCTATTACAGCTGACGATCAATGTTGTTTATGAGATATTTCAAAACGTTCAAAACCGTCATGAATTCCAATAACCAAGATGCTTTAAAAATTAGTAACCTATGTTGAAATCAGTTTAATAGAATAATAACTAGAAAAATCTCATACAAAAATACGTTTTCCAACTTGAAAAAAATAACTTCTAACGAAAAAATACGAAATCTCCCCCACGGAGGTCCACCCAAAACGGCGGTGTCCCCCGGTGTGTAAATTTGCAACCCGGGCAGGAAGATCGAGCCGCGGAATCGATTTCCGTGAGAAGACAAATAAAAGTTGAGCAGAAGAAAAAGAAAAGTTTTAATGAGATTACACCTGATACACACCGGCAGTTGGCTGAACTGGCTGATGCCTGACAATTCAAAGTTCAATATACCGCCGCCGCCCGCACCACCGTGGACCGGATGACGCGTGTGACGGCGCTTAAGGTTAGGGAAGAGTTCAAAGCCGGGAATGTGGCTGAATCGTTTGACTTGTATACAATTATTGATTTATATTTCGAGTTGACAGAAAAAAATGTTTTGTTAAACCGAAAGTGTGAATGCATAGAACTTGGTCATTCCCCTTATCTACTTAGGCTGTTACAAATGAGCAGTTCTCTCAGATTTAGGTCATTCGATTTTGTTGTTTTTTTTATCCGACTGAAACTTTTTTGGTGCCTTCGGTATGCCCAAAGAAGCCATTTTGCATCATTAGTTTGTCCATATAATTTTCTATACAAATTTGGCAGCTGGCCATACAAAAATTATGTATGAAAATTCAAAAATCTGTATCTTTTGAAGCAATTTTTTGATCGATATGGTGTCTTCGACAAAGTTGTAGGTATGGATATGGACTACACTGGAAAAAAATGATACACGGTAAAAAATTTTTTTGGTGATTTTCATTTAACTTTTTGTCACTGAAACTTGATTTGCAAAAAAAACACTATTTTTATTTTTTTATGTTTTGGAGGACATCAAATGCCAACTTTTCAGAAATTTTCAGGTTGTGCAATAAATCTTTGAGTAAGTTATGAATTTTTGAATCAATACATTTTTTTTCAAAAAAAATAAAAAATTGGTCGCAAAAATTTTTCAACTTCATTTTCCTATGTAAAATCAAATTTGCAATCAAAAAGAACTTCAGTGAAATTTTGATAAAGTGCACCGTTTTCAAGTTAAATCCATTTTATGGTAACTTTTGTGAAAATAGTAGAAGTTTTTATTTTTTTTTAAATTGGTGCACATGTTTGCCCACCTTTGAAAAAATATTTTTGAAAAGCTGAGAAAATTCTCTATATATTGCACTTTTGAACTTTGTTGATACGACCCTTAGTTGCTGAGATAGATAGATAGATGTCATGCAAAGGTTTAAAAACAGGAAAATTGATGTTTTTTAAGTCCCACCCAAACAACACACCATTTTCTAATGTCGATATCTCAGCAACTAATGGTCCGATTTTTAATGTTAAAATATGAAGCATTCGTGAAATTTTCCGATCTTTTCGAAAAAAATAGTTTCATTTTTTTAAACCAAGTAAAACATTTCAAAAGGGCCAAATATCCAATATTACGCCCTTTTAAAATGTTAGTCTTGGTTTAATTTTTTTTTCAAAAATATTTTTTTCAAAGGTGGGCAAACATGTGCACTGATTAAAAAAAAATGAAAAACTGCGACTATTTTCAAAAAAGTCACCTAAAATGGATTTAACTTGAAAACGGTGCACTTTATCAAAATTTCACTGAAGTACTTTTTGATTGCAAATTTGATTTTACATTGAAAAATGAAGTTAAAAAATTTTGCGATCAATTTTTTATTTTTTTTTTTTTTGAAAAAAAAATGTATTGATTCAAAAATTCATAACTCACTCAAAGATTTATTGCACAACCTGAAAATTTCTGAAAAGTTGGCATTTGATGTCCTGCAAAACATGTCAAAAAATTAAAAATAATTTTTTTTTGCAAATCAAGTTTTAGTGACAAAAAGTTAAATAAAAAATCAGCAAAAAAATTTTACCGTGTATCATTTTTTTTCAGTGTAGTACATATCTAGACCTACAATTTTGCCGAAGACACCAAATCAATAAAAATGGCTTCAAAAGATACAGATTTTTGAATTTTCATACATCATTTTTGTATGGCCAGCTGCCAAATTTGTATGGAAAATTATATGGACAAACTAATGATGCAAAATGGCTTCTTTGGGCATATCGGAGGCACCAACAAAGTTTCAGTCAGATTAAAAAATACAAAAATTAAAATTCCAAAAAAAGACCGATTTCGTAGAGAACTGCTCAAATATTTAAAAAAATATGTTGTCTCCTTTTTTTGTAAATATGTTGTACATCGACTTACGAACCTCTTCTTTTGTCCTCCAAACTAAATGTTTTTGCTTTGATCCGATCAAAATACGCAGAATAAAATTTATTTTTTTAAACATACTTTTTGTGAAATTTTGTTCCAATAAATTGAAAACTGTCCCATTTTGACTAACAATTATAAAGTTGACAGTGGCAATCAGGTTACAAGCTTTTGAATGAGTTTAAAATAAGAAAATATTACAGTTAAGTTTGTTTGTTAGTTTTCAACGATTCTGCATTTTTAAGTTTTCATTCTTTGATTTCGATTTAACTTTGACCATACATTCCCTTTGTCAAAAGAAGTCATTTTGCTTCACTTGTTTAACCATGAATGGCTCCGTGCAATTTTGTGGGTTGGTCATGCAATATCGATATGTAAATGTATGAATATTTGTAAACTTTTAAAAATATTTGCAATGCCAAAAATTGAAAAAAAAGTTTTTTTTGCGAAATATCGAAAATTTGGCCAAAACAATTATTAAAAATCTTATTTTAAAGCAAAATCGAATTTTCTATCGAAAAGTATTTCACAATTTTTAAAGTACCTCTTAGAAAAATTCTGAGATGAAGAAGCAGTCGTGGCTGACTGGTTACGGTGTTCGCTTTGTAAGCGAATGGTCCTGGGTTCGATTCCCATCTGCTCCCTACGAGAAAGCATAGGAAATATTAATCTTGAAACTCTGAACATGAACGAAAAATCAAAGCTGCTCGATTCGGGGTTCGATCCCCCGTTCTTTGGATTGGTAAAAAAATGCTAACCACTAGGCCATCACGGCTTGGTGAGCTAAGGCTGGAATTAGGAATACTGTTACTATCAACTATATACGCGCTGGGTCCTTGTCCATTTGATAAGAATTCGGAAGTTCTAAATAACGTTTGAAACCGATTGGTGCGAACGTTCTTCAGGGCGGGGCTTGTCGATAAAGCTGATGAACCTCGCGCTCGGCTAGCCAGCGTAGAAATAGGGACATGGCGTTACATCGTGCTGCCACCTGGTTTTTTTAAGCGCAAGAGTGTAAAAGTGCTGAGTCATCGTCTAAAAATAGACGGCGTACTATCTCGCCCAGCAAAATGAAGTCGATAAAGTAGTCGGTTTCGATGAGAAAAAGTGGAAAATGTGGTTTAAAAATAGCGACGCCATCCCCCTATGGGTCACCGAAGCTCGGCAGAGCTAACACCTTCCAAATGCCTATGCTAGTTATTTGCATGTATAGAATGTAGATCTAAAAAAACATGGAAACAACTGTAAGAAGTGGCCGCGTGGTCCCGTTTGGTTGGTTGCACACACACACACACACCTCTGAGAAAAATTCTGAGATACAGCCTCACAAAGAATTCGAATCGATGAAAATACATTTTGCTTGCTGTCACCTGTAATTTTCCGTTGACGATTTATCGGAAACTATTGGTCTGATTTTCAATGTTGAAAATTGAAACTTTTGTGCATTTTTTTTTTGTTTTTTCAATAACATTAATTTAAAAATTTCAAAATCAAATTAACTTTTGATAAATATCTTTGATATGTTTTAAGCAAAAGATTCGTATTTTTTTTTTTGTCAGAAAACTTATTTTGATGAAAAATTGGACCTCATGGACCAGAATCCGGATTGCGAGACATCGGAAGATTTGAATTTTTAAAATTCTCATTAGATGTATTAATAAATGAGTTATATCATCAATTCGGAACTGTATTTATTGAAAATCGTAAAGTGGCCGTTCGACATATCAAATTTCTGGGTATTGGTTGGGGAGATTCCCTGATATGTTAATTTTTCCTCCAAATTTCTATAACTTTTTCACTTTAACTAAATTTTAAAAATTTATAATTGTTTCAAAGCAGAATTGTTTAATTAAAAAAAATGAAATAGGAAAAATAATATAAGAAATATTTGTTTTGTAATTGCAAAATTGTAAAATTTCATAAAAAAGCACAACTTTATGAAAAAAAATGAAAGCAAACTGAAGCAAACATTTTTATAAGGATTTATTAGCTTTACATATTATCATAAATTACACACTGCGAAAAAAAATTGTAATATTCGATCTAATTTGATGCACAAAGTGTTCAAATCCCATGGTACGATTTCTAACTAAATTAAAAAAAAACCCTAAGATACTTCGAATTGTCAGTCATTGATTTTTTTTATAACGAGAACTAGATTCTCAATTTTTAAACAGTTCGGATACGTGGATTAAAAAGAAAACATTCACAATTTTTTTTTGCTATGTTTAAATATTTTTTAATATGACATAAGCTATATATTTAAACTTTTGATGAATTGTTTATTCTGTCGTTTATATCTTACATTCGGTTAACGCCTCTACCCTCCCAAAAAAAAACCTCCGGAGCAATCATCTGGGATTACGTCGGAGATTAGGTACCGTCTGGAACCACCGGAATCGTCGAGGTGCGGCAAAATGCCTCCTCTCACCAACTTCCCTACCAATATTTTGGAAAGAGAAAAAGTTCTACCAAACCAGCGGCGGCGCGTCGGTCGGCTGCTCTGACTGCCAGTTAGCTAGCACTGAACTCAGAACTTGCTACGGAGACCGGAAAGACGAATCGTACGTTCGAATCTCCCAAAGGAGGGCGGAACTGTTGAAGAAAAGCGGGAAAAAAAGATGGGAAGCTTAACTGTTGATCAACTTCAACTTCATCTCGATGGCATCGGAATGGAAATTGCGGAAAAGTGTCCTTGCACACACTCACACAAGCGCACATAGTCTACCACAGGAATGGAGTTCTCTGTAGAATTGTTACATTTGGTGTCCAAAAATGTCAGAAATTCTATAAAGCCAAAGAAGAACAGGTCTCAATAATTCCCAAGTTTTAATAAGACATTTTTTCCAGAGAACCAAAACCACATGCAACTTTTGTGTAAGGGGAAAACTTGTCCACCTCTAACGCTTCCCATCAGGGGAACGTATTTTCGGTTCGGAGTCTTCGTGAAATGCAATGCAAATAGGGAAAAAGTCGCACACTTACTCAACCCAGCCCCTCGACTGGCTGGCCCAATTGAGATTTGTGTTTACTTCCGACTTTTCCAGGGCTTAGCTGACAGAGTTGACTTCTGTCGAGCTGTAGAGGATGCAATAAAAAATCTTCTCCCAGTGAAAGAAACCCATATGATTTCCATAAATTTGACCTCATTAATTTATTTCCCATTCATATTCATTTCGCAGCTTGGAATGGTTCTTGGGGATACGCCTTTTTGTAGTTTAAGTTTTTCAAGGGTTCTCCTAAAATTTATTAGCGAGAATATTTTGATCACCTTGTGTTATGAAAATAAAAAGTTTATTGCTCTTAAAAACAAAAAAATTGTCCTTGAAAACAACTTTAAACTGTAAATACCTCAAACAAAACAAACGATTCTAAACAGCAATCAATAATTAGTTTGTTTTGCTCTCGAATCAACAAAGAAGCCATATTGAATTTCCATTCGCTCGGCAGCATTCTGGTGCTGATTTAATAAAGCCAAACACTTAGAGCACCGAGCAGTTCTGCCAGTTGGACTCAATAATTCAACTCTGGTGGTGTTCAGCGAAGCCAATTTTGTGCGCCCTCGGCCCGGGCGTTTCCCAGCAGAGATAATTAGCATTTTCAATCAATCATCAAATGAAAAGCAAACGAGGTGAAAAGCGGTGGAAAATTGAGCTTTTTAAATGAATGCATTTTTATGTTTTTAATTTTACCGGTTTTTTTTTTCGCTGCATAATCTTGATAAAAACAGAGCTGCGGGGGATAATTAATTGAAAAATATTGAAACCTCGTTGAAGATTGTAAATCAAAAGCCACATCACCTGTCAGTACTGAGGGCTCTTTGAATCCAATCGAGTGGTAATTGGTTTACCC
>NC_068939.1:55219098-55279046 GCF_016801865.2 Culex pipiens pallens
ACGTAAAAAAATAACGTATACTACATGCTAATCCACGCGGACACAATCGGCTTAAACTACTGTTTCGTTGTATGTCCTCCTACGTTGACGGCTACCTAACATCAGAGGAGAGCTTCATAGTTGAGCAATTAGCTACGAAATCGGCCGATTTTGACAATTTTTATTTTTTTGTATTTTTTTTTATTTGGCTCAAACTTTGTGGGGGCCTTTCCTATGACCAAAGAAGCTATTTTGTGTCATTGGTTCACCCATACAAGTCTCCATACAATTTTGGCAGCTGTTCATACAAAAATGATACGTAAATATTCGAAAATCTGTAACTTTTGAAGGATTTTTTTGATTGCATTGGTGTCATCAGCAAAGTTGTAGGTATTAATGAGGATATCTCAGTAACTAACGGTCCTATTTTAAATATTGAAAAGTGAATCATTTTTGTAATTTTATGATCTCTTTGAAAAAATATTTTGAATATTTTGGAATCAAGACTATCATTTTAAATGGGCCAAAAATTCAATATTACGCTTATTTGAAATGTAAGTCTTTATTAAATAACGTAACTTAATCCACGCTTAGGTGGTTGGTGCCTTCCTTACAATTAGAGATGTAAGCTATCCAAAATAGACACTCTCGTTGGAAAGGTCTTTTAATTAACTATCCAAAGATAGGTCGCATGATATATTTGGACAACATTTTCATTAAAATATCTGAGATCTGGCCTCCAAAAAATGCATAAACAGCACTTAAGTGCTTATAACTTTTGATAGGGTTGTCAGATTTTCAATGTTTTGGACGCGATGGAAAGGTCTTTTGATTACCTGCGCAACGACAGGTTACATGATAGATCCGGACAACGTTTTCAACATGATATCTGAGATCCGGCTTCCAAAAAGTACATAAATAACACTTAAGTGCTTATCACTTTTGATAGGGTTGTTAGATCTTCAATGTATACGTCGCGTTGGAAAGGTCTTTTAAATACCTTTCTAAAAATGTATAACATGCCGGGTTTGCTTACAAAAACAACCCTTTTTACAATCTTCCGGACTTTTGTTAAAATCGTTTTTTTTAGAATAACTTTTGAAGTACTTAATTAAACCGCATAATTTTTAATAGCGACTTATGGGACCCCAAGACGGATTGAATGACGCCAAAACGGACAAAATCGGTTCAGCCAATGTCAAGATAAACGAGTGACAATTTTTTGATCAACATCCCACCGCACACACAGACTTTTGCTCAGAATTTGATTCTGAGTCGATAGGTATACATGAAAATGGGTCTAGGAAGTCTAATTGAGAAGTTCAGTTTTCGAGTGATTTTATAGCCTTTCCTCAGTAAGGTGAGGAAGGCAAAAAAAATCAAAATTTGTTTCAATTTTAAACATTTATAATTGGACCATTAATTGCTGATATATTTGCATTAGAAAATGTGGGAATGTTTGGATGAGACATACATTTTATTTCGTTTCTTTTATTGGATTGTTTTAATGTTGACAAAGTTATAATTTGTTTGTTTTTGTATTTTTGTATTTTTGTATTTTTGTATTTTTGTATTTTTTATTTTTTGTATTTTTGTATTTTTGTATTTTTGGATTTTTGTATTATTGTTTTGAAAGTTTAAGACGCATACAAATTTTAAAATTACGCATGACTGTAAAACAGTCAATCATAATCGCTAAAGCAATCAACTGCGTGATTTTAAACAGCAAAAAACTCAACTCTAGACTCATTGAATCACCACTGCCTAACTGTTCTCGTGGGGCATAATCACCTTCCGGTTTGGCGCGACAAATTATCGCACCACTTGGCCGTAATGGTCGGTCGAGGATTTTCCCTTCCAGGATGCGGTTCTTAAACTGCTGCTTATTTCTTGAAAGAACCTCCACCGTAACGCCCGGGGGCAGTTTGGAAAAGCTACGTCCGGCTATGCTAATGTCCTCCGTCGAGCGTTCCGTGCCAGAGCGTCATTTGCGTTTGGGCTGTTTTCACGCATTTTTCCACCACAACCACCATCCTGGCCACATTATTGGTCACAGCTAATTACCTTGGATGGTCAAGCTTGTAGAAGGTTCCAGAGGGGGCCGATTAAGCAAATAACTGCCCCAGGACTGGGCCTTCTGGCTGAGTCAAGCAGATTATTTCTACATTTTCAACATCATTATCTGGAAGGGAGGTTTGCGGTGGAGGAAAATGTGCGTAGATTTTCTGAGGGAGGTGAGTAAGAGTCATTGACATAAGTCATTAAAGGGAAACTTATTGTGATTTTAAACACAAGCACATGTTTATTATAACAACATTCCAATTTGTATTTGATGTCAGAAAAAATACAAATCATATGCATTGATTGTCATTTACATTTGAATTATAAAAAATATGTTTCGAAAATAATAGTTATTAGAATTTGCCTTTAAAATAATCAGATGTTTTCTACATAATATCTGGAGTTTTTTTTTAAATAGGTCCAATAAACCAAATTTTTAGTTTTTTTTTGTGTTTTCTAATAACCCTGGCTAAAGGCGGTTTCAAAAACACCCAAAAAGCAAAAACTGAAAATTTGGTTTAGTGGACCTATAAAAAAAAAAAAAAACTCCAGATATTCTCTGTGATCTCTAAAAAAAATCATAAACTCATTTTTAATACTTAAGTAACACTACCAAGAGTTTGTTTTCTGCCTTTTTTTAAAAGGTAAACATTATTTTAAAGATTTATTATTAAGGGAAAGGGTTGAATTCTACGTAGGTACCACAAACCAGCAAATTCTATGCAACAGCAGCCAAATAATCTGCTTAATGGTCCAATATGCAATCCTGCGATACCACAGGAAGAGCTCACTGCACACCGTAAGCCTTTTCCAAGAGTTGAAAGGAACCAGGCTGAACTTGGGAACAGCTCGCTGGTCGCCGCTAACAATATCACGGCAGAACACGCAAAACGTCCCTCGCGAGCATGATTTCAAGCACCCTTTGATTCGCGCGACAACGTTAAGCCCTTTGCGCCATCACCATGAGAGCAGCAAAGCCCAAGTTAGCAGAAGCAGCAACGGTTGCAGTTAGTGCGTGAAGTTTGGTCGTTATCGATGCAAGCTGATCAAAATTTATAATACCTACGGCGGCGTCCATTGCCATCGCGGTCGGTTGGTGTTCATTATGGTGCGTTTTGTTTGATACGCTAAACACCTGCAGCCAGGGTGCACATAGGTACACACGCACGAATAATTACCCGATTTAGTTTCTATGCGATGCCACCGGTTTCCCCTCTTGGCACCTGGCACGTGTGTTTCAGGTGGGTGCACCTTGAAGACCTCTGGATGGAAATAAGAAGCAAACGAACATTTTTGCCTCCCTCACTGAGGTAAGGTGTTAATTCTGCTCTAAAAAGAACATTTCACAGAAATCTCTATTTGGTTTTCTCGAAAAGTTAAAAAAAATATCCAAAAAATTGCTCAAAAGACATTGAAGACACTGAGCAATGGTTGCTGAGATACATAAAAAAATAAATATTTTATGCACCACCAAAAAACCTCGATTTTTAAAATAACTCAGCAAATCGATGCTTCTGTGCTCTCTGGTACTTACTTAGCTTGCTGGGATTTCTTTCTAGTTAGCATAAGAGAGCATAGAGTCTTCGATTTGCGTGAAACTTTGTCCTGAAAAACATAAAATTTTAAATTAAAAAATTTTGTTCTAAATGTAAAAATGACCCTACATTACATGAAATTTCTCTTAAAATGACATGATCTAAAAAAAATTACAGTTGAGTAACGGAAAATGCCACAGTTTTAAAACTTTTTATGTATTTTTTCGATGAAAAATACGTTTTTTTTCGGAATTTTGAGTACGCCATCAAATCGGGCGTTAAATTTTTAATAAATGTCCTTTTGACTCCAAATTTCCATGTTATCAGAATTTCAGGCTGCAAATTATTGAAAAACATGTCTTTTTTTCACATGTTTAAAAATTGAAGGGGTCGTACCGCCCCTCCGTCACGAGATATCAAAAATGGACCTTGGATTCTCGGGCGTTGCAAATATTTTGCAAAAAGTTTATGCCAAGAGCCCACTCCATACAAAATTGGTCTGAAAAATTAAAATTCAAATCAAATCAAATATTTTTTTCATACAACTTAAAAAAAATTTCTCGCAGCAAAAAAATCGTCGAAACTAAGATATTTTGGAAAATTATAATTGCAAAATAAATTTTAAATTTTAAAACACTTTTTTCATTCAAATGTTGAAGCCGTGGCTTGTAATTTACATTTTTTATACTTTTTTTTAAAGGTTTTTTGGCCCCCTAAAACCCTCCTCTTCCCTTACGCAAATTTGGTTAAAGTTGAGGGAAAAATTAATTGAAAAAATATTCACAGCTGCCTTAAAATAAAATAAAATGCCAAATTAATTTTCGACTTGTGCTATAGTTCAATGAGCCATTTTTTTCATCTAAAACATAAAAAAGAGATAAAAAAGATTTTTTTGTGAAAAGTTAAATAATTTTGTTTAAAGTGTATCTTTTTTTTCTATGATGACCTTAGCAATATCTGCAACTTTACCGAAGACACCTTATTGATCAGCAAATACGTTGTCAAGATACAGTTTTTTTTGGTCTTTTTGAATACATAGCTGCCTGAATTGTATTGAAACTTATTTGAACGTACCCAGTGTTGAAAAGCCGACGACTATGATTAAATTAGCGATTAATCGCTACCTGTAACACCTAACGAATAAGACTGCTGAGAATAGTCTTGATTCTCAAATTGCCACGACTAGCTGTCATTCGTCAAGAGTGCAGTCGATGATTGTAACAACCCATGACTGCTGGTGGTAAAGGGACAAGATTGTATTTTGATCGCAGCAAGTTGACGACTAAACCCGATCATAAAAATTTTTAATCGCCCCTGCCACACTCAACGATCAAGTGACAGTCATGAAAAACAAGATCAAAGCATACTCAGAGGACCATTCTTCAGGCAATGATATTCACTAGAAGAGATTATTTTGCATCCTTGAACGTACCAATGATGCAAATATACCTTTTTAGTCATAGATAAAAAATTACACAAATTTTCATCTCAATTAAAAAAACACAAAAAAAAAATAATTTTGAAATTTTTTTCCGAGAGCCAGAGAAAGTTTTCCAATTATTTTGGTTTTTGAAAATTTCCACGTGAATATGAGAAGAATAAGTTTTTTTTTAATTAGTGCGAAAGTGGCTTATTTGTCTTGTTTGAGTTAAATACACCTTAAGTGTAGATTTCGATGCCTCATCTGTTGACCTTGAATGATCCCTAAATCACGGCGTGGCTGGAGCAAATTATTATAAATCGAGATACCCCATCGGAGATTTATTCGAAAAAAGTTATGTTTAACCGGCCTTGATCAGAATCTGTATAAATAAAAATATTCTGTTGGTAAAACTTTTGTTTTCAAATATTTTTCAAAGTTTATGTCACATCCCGTTCCAAATTGGGCCAAAAATCAGGGTGCAAAACAAATATCTTTTCTAAAAACATCAGAATTTATTGGAAACAGAAGTATTATCAATTTAAAGCAAATAGAAATGTATTTCCCTCCGTTTAAAATCATTTTTAGCATGTCTGAATTCATGTGGAATTGGGTCCTAAAATGAAGCTTAAATTTGTGATATTAGTGTTCACAACGACAAAGCTTATTTTTCTGAGTACAATGACCCTTTGTACGACCGCAAATGAATTTTGAAATCAATTATAAAAGAAATACTTTGCGGTCCTTCTTGACAGAAAAGGTCCTTCTTGACAGCTTGTTCCAAGTGGACCATAGTTGATCCATCGAAAAAATGTTGTCTTGTAAATTATTTTTTTTGCATTGAAATGTAAAAAAGTGATCAGAAATGGTTTGTAATCGTGTTTTTAACCGTTGAATATAAAAATTTACATAGGGCTTTAGATCCAAATTCTTTGTTTTTCGCGAAAGTTTTATTTTTCTTGAAAGAAAAATATGTTTTGGAAATCATACAGAAAAATAAATGGTGCCAGATTTTGTTTAAAAAAGATTGTAATATTGAATCAAGTACTGGTACATTTTCATCAGTTTCTATTGAATTTTCATCATGTTCACATTTTTACATATTTTTTAGGTAAAATTACTCAAAAAAGAGCTAATATTCAACCAACCAAATTAGAGCGTCCAATTTCCCGGGGTTACAAATTTCCCGGGAAACGGGAAATTTCCAACCAATTTCCCGGGAATTTTTAAATATATTTAAAATTGTTCTGAACTTGGTTTTGATTAAAATTATGCAATAAAATTGTATAGGACAGCGACTTTAATAAATAAAATAAGTGTAAAGATCAATTAACTACTTGACTGCATGATAAAAAATCATACAGCTACCAGAAAATGAATATTTTTTTCAAATTACAAAAAATCAAGTACATTTAATCAAAAAATTATCGCAGGTATGAATTATCCATACTCAAAAATCACTCCAAAATCATAAATTTTCTTCTGTGACCAGTTTGAGAGAGTGTGGTTTGACCTATACATTCGAAATGGTAAAAAGAAAAAAAAAAACATGCAGAAATTTTGTTATTCGTGACATATCTCTTTTGTAACAAAAGTAATAATGTGATCAGCTCTTGAACAAAATGGTACAGCTTTTTATTATTTGCTTAAAACCATAGTTCCCGTGTTTGTTTTACTTCAAGTTTTGAATATATTTTTTTCATTTTTTGAGCACCTCTGAAACCATACAAAGTAGTTTCTCAATGATTTTTTAAAGGTTTCATTATACCACATGATTTTCAGGTTTATAATTGACTTCATTTGAAAGTTTTTTCATGGCACAAAAACATGATTTAAATTGTATCTCATTTGATCATGGTAAACAAAAAATATTAAAACCTTACTTTGGCAGTAAGGTGTTAATATAATTTTTTAAACAAAATAACACCAGTAATTCTATAAAAAGCATAACTTCGTTGTAGTAAATCATTTTTATTATGCAAGATCTTTTGCTTCAGAAATTAATATCATCAGAAATAAATGTTGGTGTCAAAATTTCTGATAATCTGATAAATGAACTAAACAATGGATATAATTGAAAAAAACTATGTTGAGTTACTTCATTAGAATTTTTTTTCAGAGCATTTTCAAAATATTGGTTTCAAAAAGTTAAGAAAGTGTATGCATCTGCTTGAATTTCGGGAATTCCCGGGAAATTTACAAATTTCCCGGGAAACGGGAAATATCTTTTTCCGGGAAATCCCGGGAATTCCCAGGATTTTTTTTCCCGGGACGGGAAACTGGACGCTCTAAACCAAATTTACAACCTTCCAAAGCGTCGTGGGTGAACTTTTTTTGAAACCTTTATTTTCAAACTGTGAAATCTTTGGATCCACAAATCGTTGAAGGTTGATAAAGAATTATTTTTTTAGAAAAAATGGACGTTGAATCGATTGACACAGTCCATTTTTAAATTCTTTGTTGTGTCCAATTAGTGTTTGGAAAATGACTTTTTCTCTGCAAATTGCAAACTCACCATCGTGTTTGTGAACAATTTTTGCATAGGTTTGTTAATTTTGGTAAATGTTTTCCTTTTAGTTCATGCAATATTAGATTTTTAAGGTTGACGTTTGATGGTGATTCACAATGTGGCGTTCGTACCGGGTAAAAATTTGAATTCTTACTTGTTTTGTTAGTTTTTAAAGCTTTAACAGATTTGAGCTTGATCACAAAATGTTTGCACATTTCTGTGAATGATTAAGGTGGAATGACCCACACGCAAATTACTTTGATGGTTGTTTTACTTGACTTCATCCAACTTTATTCCAGCCCATCACTCTTTTTCTGGTATTACGTAAAATCTTGTATAATCCTGTTAATTTATTTGATTAAATCCAACCGATGCGTACATCAACAATGCTCTCTCTGTGCGTGTGCTTATGACGTACCGAGCAAAAACAAACCTCATTGTTTGATCACCAAGGAGCGATAATACTTTTGGAAATTGAAAAAAAAAAAAACAAACAAACAAACACACACAGCAAAATAAATCGTGACCACCCACGCGTTTTCCCCGAGCGCGAGCGTCTAATTCCCGCCAATTAGTCCCATTCAAGCCCGCCACCCCTGGCCAGCCAGCGAATGAAAAATACTCCCAAAAGTGCGATCTAATAAATTGCTCCCATTTCCTTACCGATTTTTCTTTCTTTACAAGTTTTGTTGTTTGCTTCGCATCGGGGTTGACGTTCGTGCAGGGCACAGCCGCAGTGTTTTTCAGCTGAAAACGGTTGTCATTTGGGAGGTTCCCTTGTGACAATGGAGCTTTTTTTCGGGGAAAGGTTTTTTGTCCAAGAAATGTCCGGCCCAGGTAATGAGGCTTAGTGAAGTCGAGTAGGTCAGTGGTTACAATTTTCATATAAGTTTAAAAAATCATGCAAATTTAATTGTACAGGGAGATCTGGCCTTATATTACCAATAACAAAACAAAAAAGTTGCTCAAACAACCTCCTAACAAGGAAATTAAAAAAAATGAGCAGTAGAGGGTTATATTAAAATGCAGCATCACTTGTTTTCTTTCACAATTATTTTGTTTTTTAAAGCATTTAAAAATTGTGGTAAATTACCTCGAAACAGATATGTAAAATTTTGCCATCAAATTTTAAATCTTCCAAAATTAAAAAATCTTTTTCAAATTAATGTTGCTTAAGAAGACATCGTTAAGTAATATTTGTTGACTGATTAAAAATATTAAACTGCTTAAATAAAAACATTAACAGAAAAAAATTCACAGCCCTGCTCAAAAGCCTCTGCCAAGGCTGCGCCAACTCAAGTGAAAAGACTTGGTGTCGAGGACAAACACACCGGTCGGTGAGTTTCGGGTGAGTTATCACTTTTTCACAAACCCCTGTCCAGCCGATGACCAGAGGTATGGAAACGATCTATTGTCTAATTTGTTGCTGGGTCAGCGAGGGTTGGCTGCGGGGGGGAGAGGGCGATCTAATGCTTCCGCCAGCATTGCGTGAATTTACATAATTTACGCATGTGTCCAGCTTAAGGCCCCGCACCAGAAGGCAGCATGTCACTCAAAATTTGGTTGTTCAAGAAACTAGAGAGGGGCCGTTGGTTTCCCGCGCGACGGAACCCACCATTTAAAGAAATGAATAAGCATACAATTAATTATATCCCGTAATTGAATTACGTCAAGCAAGTTGGAGAGCAGGAATTGAAACGCACCAATGCTTGCTTTTGGTGGGCATTTGGTCATTTCAAACAAAAATGCTGGAGTTTTTTTGCCCGAAAATTGATAGGTCTTTGGGTTGGTTTTTCCGTTTTGATAATCTAAGTTAAAGACAGTAACTTATCACTGGAACGCGTGGTTTAGCGTGTTGGAAGTGATGGTTTGTCATTTCCGAGGTCAATTTTAGTGAAATTAAGAAACTCGGAGCAATGGGGAACAATCTACAAGGACACAGGAAATTAAACTATCGAAAGCCTTTTGCACTTGGGAAGGATGATTGATTGAGCCGGAAAAGGATGTATTTGCTGCGTCGGACCCGTTTGATCTTACTTGAAAAAGGCTTGTGCGTCACTTCATTTGTTGAGAAATCAAAGACAAAGAAACTCACCCTCGAGACAAATAAAGAGAAGGCATGTTTGATGTGAACCAGCAATGCCAGAAAGGACCGATGAAATCAATTTGGATAAACAAAATCATTAAACAAATTAGGCACTTAGTTCGCTTTAGTGTAAAGCCATTGGCTGCAACTGCACTTAGCCTAAGCCATCAAAGTCAGTACTCGCCCAAGGATTCTGTTTGTCAAACGACACATTTTTTGCCAATCAAGGCTCAACTTGATGGTTGACCTGTGCATCCTTTTGAAAGGTATTGGAGAGAGAAGAGCCATGATATAAAAAAAATCGATATGTGGATTGAATTTTACTTGATTGAAATCATTTTTTCCCTTTTTCTTATTTTTTTTCTGCTGAATATAATGCTAAGACATATCGACGCTGTCGTGCTATCTTGTCGCACCCGCCACACAGAGGGGAATAATCGAAATTTTACGCAATAAATTAATAACTTCTCGGGAATATTTTTGGGAATTTTGTTGTTTCGGCAAAGTTGATCGTTTTAGTGGTACGCATCTTTTGGCACCAATTTTTAGTTCCAAACTTCACCGCATAGGTGGCGCTGAAATATAACTTTTTACTAGTAGGTCGTAGAGCGGTGGTCTCTCGGACAAAGTTGTGTAATTTATCATTCTGAACAACTTTGTAGAACATTGAAAAATTCCCAAAAAAAAAGTTACAGCACTTTAGAAAAAAATATCTCTGATAAAATCTTGTTTTAGTACTAAAACATTTCAAAACGTATTTATTTATTATTCCAATAATAAAAGTTGGTGAAAAATTATTATTGAAGAAGTTTCTGCCAAATCTCAAAATGTTTCGATGTCTTATTTCACAAATTATGGTAAAAAACATTGAAAATATGTTAATTTTGGAAACAACGGTAAATACTAAAAAAGGACAAGCGACAAGTTAGCACGACGGCGACGATATCAAAACTGTTTGTTTATCGCGGATTTAGAGAGTTGGTCCAGAAGACTTTTATTCATTTCTCGGCGACAACTTTCTAACAAAGTTGACCTCATTCGTGCACATCCTTGGACCAGCTTTAATACAAATTTGCACATTCTCCTTTGTAGGAAATTTGCTGAAGTTTTCGAAAAAAAATTCAAACGCAAACCGAATTATTTTTAAGTGACTATATCTCAAAACCGGCACAATTTATAAAAAAATAAAACAAAAGTACTTTTCGATTGCAAATTTGTTTTTACATGAAAAATTGATGTAATTTATATTCTTTCCAAAAAAATCACCTTTCTCAAAAAATCATAATTAGGCAGCAACATTTAAATCGTTACTTCTATATGGCTCAAGAGTTGCGGGTTTTTGACCCAATATATAAAAACAATCAAAATTAAATAAATACGGATTTTGGGAAATTTATTTGGTGATATAAAACTATTTTCGGTGTGGGATGATGATATTGTTTTTTAAAGGTCCTATAAGCTAATGTGTTTCATATGTCTATAGGACCCTTAAAAAAATAATACAAATTAAACATTTTCGTATAATTTCGTATCCATGTCAAGATTGTATGGGTTCTTGTATGGAGGTAATTCATCGCCAACTCTCACGAAATCGGAAAAAGTTGCCCCGACCCCTCTTCGATTTGCAAAAAGCTTTGTCCCTGATCACGAATCCGAATCGCGATCCGGGCGGTACGACCCCTTCCCAGTTTTGAACATTCGAAAAAATACGTGTTTTTCAATTATTTTCTGTATTTTCAGCGTGAAATCGCGATGATGACGTGGAAACTCAAAATCCCGAAAAAATGTATGTTTTGCCATTTTTCATTAATCGACTGTAATAAGGAATTCTCTACGAAATCGGTCGTTTTTCATCAATTTTAATTTTTGTATGTTTTAATCCGGCTGAAACTTTTTTGATGCCTTCGGTATGCCCAAAGAAGCCATTTTGCATCATTAGTTTGTCCATATAATATTCCATACAAATTTGGCAGCTGTCCATACAAAAATGATGTATGAAAATCCAAAAATCTGTATCTTTCGAAGGAATTTTTTGATCGATTTGGTGTCTTGGGCAAAGATGTAGGTATGGATACGTACTACACTGGAAAAAAATGTTACAAGGTAAAAAAAATTGGGGATTTTTTATTTAACTTTTTGTCACTTATACTTGATTTGCAAAAAACACTATTTTTAATTTTTTTCGTTTTTTGATATGTTTTAGCTCCCTCCGTGTACGCACGAGAGCATGCAGCTAGTGCTCAGTGCTTCATGGTTTTTTCGATTTTTTTCGCCGTAATTGATTGTGGTTACCCGCGAGTTTGCTTCTCCAGCATGCCAAGGGCCGGCCGTGGCCGTGGCAGTTCGAGTGCGGCCTCGAAAAACCCGCGAAGTTCGTCTACCGGCCGTGTGCAAAAAGGTAAACAAACCAACGCCGTGTCGACCGCCATCGCGCAGGGGAGCGTGAGCGCAGAAGGAATCGACAAAAAGTTACTACACCCCGGATATGTTCCACGATCACCAGTGCGAACCCGTTCAGGTACTTCCGGTGCCACGACCAACACGTCAACATCCGCCAACATTCCCATCAGGAACGAGTTCCAGATGCTGAGCGACGACAAAGAAAACAACAACAACACCGACGGTAGCACCACTACCGACGACGACGACGACGATGGTCGTGCACGGAAAAAAGTGCCGACGCCAAAAAAGAATAATTCTCCAACGGAACGAAGACCACCTCCAATTTTTGTTTTGGACACGTTGGCGGACGATGTTGACGAGTTACTGGAAGGCCTCGGATATTGTCTGAAAATCGGTAAGTCGGCAGTGCAAGTGATCACACTGACCAAAAAGAATTTCGACCTGGTGTTTGAAGAATTGAAGCGTAGCAACTTCAACTTCTACACATTCAACCCCGAGAAGCCCCCTGTTAAGTTCGTCTTGCAGGGTTATCAAGACCGTCCGATCTCCGACCTGAAGGGTCACCTTTCGGACGCCGGAATAAAACCGCTGGAGATTAAAGTGCTCTCGCGCAAGACAACGGTAACAGGTACACACACACTGTACCTGTTGTACTTCGACCGCGGCTCCGTCAAGATCCAAGACCTGCGGCGGACTAAGACGTTGGACGGTTTTTGGGTAAACTGGCGGTTTTACACCAAGAACCCGACGGACGTAGCGCAATGCCACCGTTGTCAGAAATTCGGCCACGGCTCGCGGAACTGCAACCTCCGGCCCCGCTGCGTGAAGTGCGGTGAGTCACACCTCTCGGAGGCGTGCGCACTGCCACGAAAGGCGGACTTGGGGGACAAGGCAGAACAAACCAAGCCGCGCGTAAAGTGCGCGAACTGTGACGGCAACCATACCGGCAATTACCGCGGATGCATCGCGCGCAAGGCCTACCTCGAGGAGCAGGAAAAGAGAAAGAAGAAAGCAGCAGCGTCCCACTCTCCTCAGCGAAGTGCGAGCGCAGCCGTTCCTGCAGCTGGACAGCTTACGGTTCCACCGGAAAACTCAGCGTTCCCTCCTGGTTGGGGGCGTTCGTTCGCCAGCGTGGTCGCTGCCGGTAGCGGCAGTACGGCCCAGCAAGAAGTCACCGGGGAAGATCTCTTCACCCTACCGGAGTTCTTTGCTCTCGCGGGGGAGATGATGACGCGGTTTCGGAGCTGCCGGAACAAGGCAGAACAATTCCTGTCCATTGGGGAACTGATGATCAAACACATCTACAAAGGATAAATTACCTGTGATCTAGATATAAGCTTTCTCTTCCTCTATCCCCTTTCCTTTGCAATTTCTGTAAGTTTTTTTTTATAGTTTTTTCTTACTCTTGCTAGTTAAAGAAATAATTGTTCAAAAATGGATTATGATGCAACACACAGCTGCAAGGAACTCCTAAACTCTGTTATGCACTTCAAAATAACTCATTGTATCTTGATTATTCACCAATAAAACCGAATTGAATTGAATTGAATTGATATGTTTTATTGGACATCAAATGCCAATTTTTCAGAAATTCCCAGGTTGTGCAAAAAATCTTTGACCGAGTTATGAATTTTTTAAATCAACGCTGATTTTTTAAAAAAAATCGAAATATTGGTCGCAAAACTTTTTCAACTTAATTTTTCGATGTAAAATTAAATTTGCAATCAAAAAGTACTCTAGTAAAATTTTGATAAAGTGCACCGTTTTCAAGTTAAATCAATTTTTAGGTGACTTTTTTGAAAATAGTCGAAGTTTTCATTTTTTTAAATTAGTGCACATGTTTGCCCACTTTTGAAAAAAATATTTTTGAAAAGCTGAGAAAATTTTCTCTATTTTGCTTTTTTGAACTTTGTTGATACGACCCTTATTTGGTAAGATATTGCCATGCAAGTGTTTAAACACAGAAAAAAATGATGTTTTCTAAGTCTCACCCAAACAACCCACCATTTTCTAACGTCGATATCTCAGCAACTTATGGTCCGATTTACAATGTGAAACATTCGTGAATGTTTCCGATCTTTTCGAATACAATTTTATCAAAATTTGTAAATCAAGACTAACATTTCAAAATGGCCAAAAAATCAATATTGAAACGAAGTTGACTTTATAGCTGTCGGCCACCATTGCTAGTACCAACCACTAGTGTCTTCCTTTTTATCTACAAGGACTTCGCCGCCTCGGACTCCTAAGTGTATTATATTTATTTACACAAAGAATTTTAGAGCACCCGCCGTGGGATTCGAACCGGCGACCTCTGGATTGGAGTCCAGTGCGCGGTCCGATTGATCCACACGGGCGGGACGATATTACGCCCTTTTAAAATGTTAGTCTTGGTTTAAACATTTTTAAAATATTTTTTTCGAAAAGATCGGAAAATTTTACGAATTTTTCATATTTTATTATTTTAAATCGGACCATTAGTTGCTGAGATAAAGACATTAGAAAATGGTGGGTTGTTTGGGTGAGACTTAGAAAACATCAATTTTTTCAAGTTCAAAAAAGCTAAATATAGAGAATTTTCTCAGCTTTTCAAAAATATTTTTTTCAAAGTTGGGCAAACATGTGCACTAATTTAAAAAAATGAAAAACAAGTTCAAAAAAGCTAAATATAGAGAATTTTCTCAGCTTTTCAAAAATATTTTTTTCAAAGTTGGGCAAACATGTGCACTAATTTAAAAAAATGAAAAACTCCGATTTTTTTTTCAAAAAACTCACCAAAAAAAGGATAAACAAGTTCAAAAAAGCTAAATATAGAGAATTTTCTCAGCTTTTCAAAAATATTTTTTTCAAAGTTGGGCAAACATGTGCACTTATTTAAAAAAATGAAAAACAAGTTCAAAAAAGCTAAATATAGAGAATTTTCTCAGCTTTTCAAAAATATTTTTTTCAAAGTTGGGCAAACATGTGCACTAATTTAAAAAAATGAAAAACTCCGATTTTTTTTCAAAAAACTCACCAAAAAAAGGATTTAATTTGAAAACGGTGCACTTTATCAAAATTTCACTAGAGTACTTTTTGATTGCAAATTTGATTTTTTTTACCTTGTATCATTTTTTTCCAGTGTAGTCCGTATCCATACCTACAATTTTGCCGAAGACACCAAATTCCTTCATAAGATACAGATTTTTGAATTATCATACATCATTTTTGTATGGAAATTTGTATGGAAAATTATATGGACAAACTAATGATGCAAAATGGTTTCTTTGGGCATTCCGAAGGCACCAAAATAGTTTCAGTCGGATTAAAAAATACAAAAAAAATCTGAATGACTGAATGACCGAAATCTGAGAGAACTGCTCTCATGTATCTTATTTGTACCTTGACATTAGAATTTAATTTGATAAAATATCTATAAAATCAAGAATATCCTTAAATATCTTAAAACAAATCACATCCTAGATCACATCGTAAGCGATAAATTCACCAAAAGTAGCCGCCTTCCGTGAAATCGCGAAAAATAACTAGCCCCAATAAGATTTTTTCCGCATTTCCCATCTTGTTGCTCGATCATTTTGATGACATTATCAAGGCACCAACCAAATTTGTGGATCAGGTTAGTTTTTGGTAATGCTTTATTATGTTCAGGTTTATGATTTAGAAAAAAAACGTGGTGTTCAAAGCCCTTTCTGAGCTCTGAAAACGAACATTTAAATCTTAAATTTAAAATATTGAATATTAAACTGTAAGGTGTATTAATTTTGTTCTGATTTCTCTGTCGAATAAAAAAAAACGAATCTTCTTGTATAAAAGAAAACTATCCTATGATTTCTAAAGTTCTTAATCTACACATACCATCACATCCCGTATAATCATCAGCACAACAGTCGCAGTTTCATGAAAAGAATTCTAAATTAGGGTGCATTTAGATCGGTCAAAACGTTTCATCGAGAGACATCTGTGGTCTGCGCTGGAAATTGATTCCAGTGCGATCAAAGTGCATCCTTGGCGTTCTAGCAGGGACTTGGAAGATTGTTTGCCGATGAGGCACTTTATGCCTTTTTTGACTGTTTGTGCAGCTTTTCTAAAAGGATTGTACGTTCCTTATGTGATGGTTTCTTGTGAATGAGCACTGCTCATTGAGCAGTTATCTAATTAACTTAACAAAGTTATTTCTATCCTTAACAAAACTCAAACATAATTAGAAATGCATTAAACTTATTCTTCTATTTCATAAAAAAAAGAGTGTACAACAGTTGTTGAAGTTATTGTTTTCTTATTCCAAAATTGTCAAGCTCACGGATCCAATCCTACAGCAATCTGATTGTAAAATAGTATTTTTAGAAAAAGATCTTATTGATGTAAAGCGTTTCAACGCGTTGGAGCTGAATTTCTGGCGTTATTTTTCGAGACAGTTGAATTTTTACCGTCCGTAATGCCAGTTACCTTTTCGAAACGATTCTCGTGAATTTCGTGTGATGTTCTTTTGTTCGAGTCCTTTTTCCTGCTAAATGCAACATTAAAAATTCACTCTCCATTAGTGAACGCTGCTATGATGCAATGTAAAATATTTTTTTCATGAAGAGTCCCCGAGCTGGGCTTAATAATCAGAAAAGAAACAAGGCAGTTTCTCCAAAAGCCTAGATTTGTTATTCGCCAAAATTTAAAATATTTCGAAAATATGGTTTTAAGGACATGCTCTGGCATTTTTTTAACTGATTCTGAAAATCAATTTGTCTATAACAGCGAATACCATAATTAGGTAATCCTGAATTTTTTTTTTCCTAGACTGAAAGAATTTTTCCATGATCAATATGACTTAAGTACAGTGAAACCTCTTTTTACGCGATGCGTTACGTTTTTCTAATTTGTGCAAATTTGTGCATTTTTGCAATGTTTTGAAAGCAATTTATAGGTTTTGTTCAGATCTATAAAACGCTGTTTGAAGCTTACAAAAATATTGTATGGTTTACGAGAAATCTACCAAACAAAAAGCGTAACGCCACCGCGTAAAAAGAGGTTTCTCCGTAATTAAGTAAAGTCCAAAATATTGTAAAGCGATTGAACGAATGAAAGAAACCCCATAATGTTATAAATTTGTTTAGCCATAACATTGGAGATTTTGCAACCATATTAAAAGTAATTATTTCTGAAGATAAATTCATATATGATTTTTAGACCAGATGTCTGGCCCTTTAAATATGTACCCCGTTGATTTTACAAAATTAACCAAAAAATGACGAACTGTCAGCACCATAATCAATATCACTAGGCCAAAAACTTCTTCCCTTCTCGCTGACAAACGAAAGTTTCAGCTCAGATCCAACATTTCCATTCGAAAGAAAGGCAAAAAAAAAAAAACACATCAACATAATCGTTGCCCCAACGAAACTCAATTTAAATCTGCCTCTTTGGCTTCATCGTCGGTTTTGTTGTTGCTGTTGTTGTTGCCCCTCTGACGATGTTCGTAGCTTCACCGTGTTTAAGGACTCAACTTCCATCAACCACAAGATGAAAGCCCGGACGCATAAATGAAATTTCAGGCCAGCCTTTTGAGGGAACCGTTTGTCGTCGGAGCACTAACCGGAGTTGCACTCTACGGATTCTGGGTTTAACCCTTGATAAAGTAGTCTTGAATTTCTGCATTCGGGCAATCTGGAAATAATGTTGTTGTTTAAATAACTTACATCCTAAATGTTTATCAAAAATATAAATTTGATAAAAGATTCTCAATTTTTGAACATCTTTTGCCAATTGAAGCTGAAGGTTAACCAAACCCCAGACATCGAGTGGCCAGCTGATGGTAAACACAAATTCATCCAAACCATTCTCGGAACCAAAGTAGAACACACGACCAAAAAAAAACAGTTCCTGATTCAGGCTCGAAAAAAAAAAAACGGAAGCTTAACAACCAATTTATGACTCCTGAGCTGCTGTCCTGTGGCACAGAAGGGGTTTCGGCGGCGACCACCCAGGCCCAGGTCGAAGGCTTCCGAACAAGGAGGTTGGTTACGAAAATTGAACTCTGAGCAACATCAACAACAAAAAATGAACCTCCGCCCTCTAAGAGCCGTGAGAGCCATCAACGGACAACGGTGCGACGAGGCCACCTTCAGAGTGCCAATAAAACGGGATTAAATCTGACCAAAGGTAACATTTTTTCATTACTTTTTTTGACTATGAGGTTTCTGGTTATTCTTTCAAAGAAAGGAGTTGGAAGTATTGAAACATTAATAATACCAATCATTTGAGGGATCATTGATTGTTTCAATATTAGAAGTAGTTTTATAACTGTTGATTTTATTATTGATTATAAATTAATTTTTATTGAACACAGCCATTTTAGTCCAGGAATTCAAAATTTTCCAATCAGAAAAAATAAAGGTTAAAATTTAAACAAAACCTATGATGTTTAAAAAATGCAAAAAATGAAAGAACCCGACAAAAAAATTAAAATAACTGTTTATAAAATGTAGAAACTGCCATGCTCAAAAGAATGCAAAAATATACATGACTTTTATTTAGAGAAAAAAACGTTTTCCAAGAACTATTCATGTTTAAATGGGTGCAAAATCTCAATAAAAATATTTCAAGAATGCTAAAGAATCCTCAAGGTGAAATGGACGTCAGATCTTAGACAACTTTTGTTTAACTTACATCAATATCTGAACCCGACAGATTGCCTACTATCTTTATATTTACCATCTGCATAGGAACGGCATTTTTCTTAAAAGTACTTCCAAAAACTCGAGTCGAGGTGTAAATATGGAAATGCCTTGCCGTTTCACCTTACAAACTCAAACGTAAATAAAAACAATCTCATAAGTTGCAGCTATCTCTCCTCGCTTCGCAACATCTCAAAGGCCCCTATCATGCTGATCAATACCGGCGCCGGCCACGACCAGCGGTAGGGTCACGGGGAAGTGGAGAAGTTTGAAAATTAAACAATAAGTTAATTTGAGTCTCACAAAGAATCACTGTTGAAAAAGACAACAAATAGATTAATATTATTATTTCATATTTTAGACAATGTTATTATTTTTTAAATATTTTTTTTTTCGAGAAGAACAGAAAAATTTTGCAAAGTTTCAACTTGAAACATTGAAAATTGGAACAATTATGTCCGAGATATCGTCAGTTGAAAAATACAGGCTCATTTTCATCGATTACAATTTTTGGAAAGCTGTTTTTCAGAAACTAATTGTCCGATTTTCAAAGAGAGGGAATTGTAATAAATTTTCTTAGCTTTTCAAAAAATTTTGACTGATTTTCAATAACTTTTTGGTTAATATTTTTGAAACTACAAAAAACTATTTAAAAAAAAAACCTTTTAAAGTTTAAGACTTAAACGAATGATTTTGCACAATAACTAACTATGACTCAAAAGATGTCTTGTTCAGTCCTGTAATAAATGTGGAATCAAGACTGACACAAAAAGTGGCTTTTTTATCTTTTGAATCTTATTCGAAAATTAAAACATTCTGATTTGTTTATTTTAACAATTTCAAATTAAAATAATTTTCATCAATAAAAAAAAAGGATTATTTAAATATCAAAAAGCTGCAAGCATCTAGGTACATCAATTTAAAAACTCGCCAAAAATAAACTTTTAAACAATTTTTGATCTGTAGAAATATTGGAAAGAAAAAAAAAATAAAATAAAAACAAAATTTTGAAGCCAAACTTTTGAAAATGCATTTTTTTCAGCAAATTTCCCGGGAAATCCCGTGAATTCCTGGGAAATTTCAAATTTATCAATAAATATTGCTGATTCTGATTAATATAATGGAACAAAACTGTATAGAGCTGCTACTTAAATGGTCAAAATTAGTGTGAGGATCAATTAATGGCTTGACCGCTTTTAAAAAATCATACAACATTAAGAAAATATACAAATTGTACTAGCTCACAAAATGATCAATAGTATTTTTTGTTGAGAAGTATTTTTTTCACATAGAGTTGAATTGAAAAAAAAATATGCAGAAATAATGTTTTTCATGTCAATTAACTTTTTCCAGAACATGTCTTATGGCCGCTTATGAATAAATAGATAATTATTGAATTTACCTTAAAAATCTAACTGTTACTTGAAACACTATTTCAGAAAGTCACAACTGAATGTTTTCAAATATTTGAAGCGAGTTTTTGAAATATGTGCAGATGAAATGGGCCCTTTGATATGATACGAAGTTGTTTTTAATGATTTTCTATGATTTCATGCTTAGTATGGTTTTTGTTACAAGGTATTCAGCATAACAAATAACTTAGGTGTTCACAGATCATCCCTCTTACGATGCTGTAGCGCTTCTGCTTTTTAAATTTTTACTTCAAACTGTAATTTCTCGAATTTTATTAAACAACATTTTTCTTGCACAACACTCTTTAAAAATTTGAATGATATCAATTAAATGATCATCCAATTTGGTCACGATTAAAAAATCTAAATCTTCATCTTGGCCGGAAGGGGTTAATATCTTATTTCCAAATGATATCACAACAATTTTCGTTAAAAAAAGTTACCAATAAAAAGTTTATTTTCATTCCATAACAGCGTAATTTTTGTTGCCCAACAAATAAGCAAGAATAATTTCCAGTTATGAATGCTTTAAATATGAATATTATCTGAAATAAACCTTGGCATGAAGTTTACAGACAAGCTGATTAGTTCAATATTAACAGTAGATTGTAATAAATAAAATCAAATTAGGTTCTCTAACCATTTTTTTTTTTGTTAATTTTCAAAACATTGGTGCCTAAAAGTTAGGAAAAAGTATACTTCCGCATGAATGTCGGGAATTCCCGGGAAATTTATAAATTTCCCAGTAAACGAGAAATACTTTTTTCGGGAAATCCCGGGAATTCCCGGGACGGGAATTTGAACGCTCTATTCTGAGGTTAACTTTGGCTGTGTTTTTCACTAACAATTCCTATATTTTGTATGAAAATAAGTATGTAGTATGCACATGCATTTTTATACAACTCAAATGATGATGATACCATTCTACAGTGAAAAATTGATTCCTCTGTGCTCTCTTGTACTTAGGTTGCTGGTCTTCTTATTTAGTTAGCATAAGAGAGCAAAGAGGCATCCAAATGTGAAAAACAAGTAAATAAAATAATCAAAAAGTGACTTAAAAACATGAAAAAAAATTAAAAGGCAAAAGGAAATGATGGGAGGTGGTAGAATAAGCCAAAACCTATCAAAAACAAACATTTACTAAACAAGATAAATGTACATAAAAATACATAAAAAAATCGCAGAAAATTAAAAAAAAATTGGACATTAGAAGGTTAAGTCAAATAAGTCTTTGTATGTTTTAAATTATATAAAAATCAAAAATTGTTTGACTCATTGAATAAAAAAAACAAAAAACTTTTTTTTACCAAATGGCTGATACCATCACTAAACCCAAGGTAGATGATGTGGTTACCATCGAGCCTCTCATGTCCTGGCCAACATTTGTGATCCCACCCGTAGCGTGCGCTGCAAGTGGAAACCCCTTGGCCAAAGTGCATCATTGCACTTTGATTTAAGCCATGGTGGCGGTGAATGAGACGATGAGCGCCCTCGAAGGACGTCCCGGGTCGCCTGGCTCGCTCGTTACCTGACCGACGACCATTTTCGCTAAAAGAACCGACCGTTGAGATGTGTTTTGGTTTGGTGGGCACGTTTTTTTTTCCCCTGCCACCTGATGACTGGGGAGTTGTGAAGAAGGAAGGGAACTTGGGATGATTTGTATTTGTTTACGCTTCTTCAACACGGGTTCCTCAGCGCAAAACTCAATAAACTCTTTGCCGGCATCTACCTTTTCTAGATATGTAAGGATATTGGCAGATGAGTTGCGGCTTTTGAAGAAGCGTTGGTGGTTCTCGCGGACATATCGCGTAATGGGTGCATCTCCAACCACCTCCCAGAATTGAGTTTCTTCTGAGGCGATAAATCACGTTCCGTTGCGGTCACGTGGTGATGTTGATGGTTGGATTTCCGTGCGGAGAGGTAGAAATAATCCTGCTCCAAGTGAGTTAATTCAAAATATTTGGATTTTTATTATCGGTTGCGCGATACTTTGTAGCGCTGCTAATCCGCAGAACGCTATAGACCGCAGCAGGTCATATGGGTTCATGTTTCGATGATGGTAATCGAAAAACTTTTCTCATTTCAGCACATGAAGGTTGGCAAAAACAAAACATTGGTTAATGGGTTTGGATTTAGTGCAGGTGATGGTCTACCAGAAAACAAAAAAGCATAAAATATATATTTTTTTCTTACAAAATATTGTTTTCTGTGTTTGATTCATATGGATAACAAATAAAAAAAAACTATATTTAAGAAAATATTTAAAAGATGTTCGTTATAAGAGCCATTACAAAAGGTTGTCAATATCGGTAGATCTTCCCTACTTCAAGGATCCGGAAGTCCTCTCAAAACTACCTCAACAAAGCCGCTCTTCAGAATTGTGTGGATTGCCGGAGAGTGCGAATACATTCACATATCTTGCTGCAATAGCCAGTTAAGGGCCGATAGCTAAGGACACTCTCGTCGTGATCGTTAGACTTGATGCCATGCTCCTCGCTGGGGATTCATCCGTTACGAAAGGACACCCACTTTACGGGTATTACTGGCAAAGGCTATCAGTAAGAGCATTGGCCATCGTTACTCACTATCGAAATTCATGGTGGAATGGAAACCGTTACAGGGTGATAAACGGAAATGGTATTTTAAAAACAAAAAACAAAAAACAAAAAACAAAAAACAAAAAACAAAAAACAAAAAACAAAAAACAAAAAACAAAAAACAAAAAACAAAAAACAAAAAACAAAAAACAAAAAACAAAAAACAAAAAACAAAAAACAAAAAACAAAAAACAAAAAACAAAAAACAAAAAACAAAAAACAAAAAACAAAAAACAAAAAACAAAAAACAAAAAACAAAAAACAAAAAACAAAAAACAAAAAAACAAAAAACAAAAAACAAAAAACAAAAAACAAAAAACAAAAAACAAAAAACAAAAAACAAAAAACAAAAAACAAAAAACAAAAAACAAAAAACAAAAAACAAAAAACAAAAAACAAAAAACAAAAAACAAAAAACAAAAAACAAAAAACAAAAAACAAAAAACAAAAAACAAAAAACAAAAAACAAAAAACAAAAAACAAAAAACAAAAAACAAAAAACAAAAAACAAAAAACAAAAAACAAAAAACAAAAAACAAAAAACAAAAAACAAAAAACAAAAAACAAAAAACAAAAAACAAAAAACAAAAAACAAAAAACAAAAAACAAAAAACAAAAAACAAAAAACAAAAAACAAAAAACAAAAAACAAAAAACAAAAAACAAAAAACAAAAAACAAAAAACAAAAAACAAAAAACAAAAAACAAAAAACAAAAAACAAAAAAACAAAAAACAAAAAACAAAAAACAAAAAACAAAAAACAAAAAACAAAAAACAAAAAACAAAAAACAAAAAACAAAAAACAAAAAACAAAAAACAAAAAACAAAAAACAAAAAACAAAAAACAAAAAACAAAAAACAAAAAACAAAAAACAAAAAACAAAAAACAAAAAACAAAAAACAAAAAACAAAAAACAAAAAACAAAAAACAAAAAACAAAAAACAAAAAACAAAAAACAAAAAACAAAAAACAAAAAACAAAAAACAAAAAACAAAAAACAAAAAACAAAAAACAAAAAACAAAAAACAAAAAACAAAAAACAAAAAACAAAAAACAAAAAACAAAAAACAAAAAACAAAAAACAAAAAACAAAAAACAAAAAACAAAAAACAAAAAACAAAAAACAAAAAACAAAAAACAAAAAACAAAAAACAAAAAACAAAAAACAAAAAACAAAAAACAAAAAACAAAAAACAAAAAACAAAAAACAAAAAACAAAAAACAAAAAACAAAAAACAAAAAACAAAAAACAAAAAACAAAAAACAAAAAACAAAAAACAAAAAACAAAAAACAAAAAAACAAAAAACAAAAAACAAAAAACAAAAAACAAAAAACAAAAAACAAAAAACAAAAAACAAAAAACAAAAAACAAAAAACAAAAAACAAAAAACAAAAAACAAAAAACAAAAAACAAAAAACAAAAAAACAAAAAACAAAAAACAAAAAACAAAAAACAAAAAACAAAAAACAAAAAACAAAAAACAAAAAACAAAAAACAAAAAACAAAAAACAAAAAACAAAAAACAAAAACGTTACTTAATCCACCTTTAGGTGGTTGGCGCCTTCCTCACATTTAAAAGGTTGTCAGATCTTCAATGTTTTGAACGCGTTAGAAAGGTCTTTTGAATACACATCCTACGATAGGTCGCATGAGAGATCCAGACGGCATTTTCATGAAAATATCTGAGATCCGGCCTCGAAAAAGTGCGTAAATAACACTTAAGTGCTTATATCTTTTGATAGGGTTGTCAGATCTTCAATGTTCTGGACGCATTGGAAAGCTCTTTTGAATGCCTATCTAACGATAGGTCGCATGAGAGATCCGGTCAACGTTTTCATCAAAATATCTGAGATCCGGCCTCCAAAAAGCGTATAAATAACACTTAAGTGCTTATAACTTTTGATAGGGTTGTTAGATCTTCAATGTCTTGGACGCGTTGGAAAGGTCTTTTAAATACCTTTCTGAAAATGTATAGCATGACGGGTTTTCTTACAAAAACCACCCTTTTTACAATCTTCCGGACTTTTGTTAAAATCGTTTTTTTAGCATAACTTTTGAAGTACTTAACTAAACTGCATTATTTTTAATAGCGACTTATGGGACCCCAAGACGGATCGAATGAGACCAAAACGGACAAAATCGGTTCAGCCAATGTCGAGATAATCGAGTGACAATTTTTTGATCAACATCCCACCACACACACAGACATTTGCTCAGAATTTGATTCTGAGTCGATAGGTATACATGAAGATGGGTCTAGGAGGTCTAATTGAGAAGTTCATTTTTCGAGTGATTTTATAGCCTTTCCTCAGATACGTGAGGAAGGCAAAAACAAAAAACAAAAAACAAAAAAAAAAAAACAAAAAACAAAAAACAAAAAACAAAAAACAAAAAACAAAAAACAAAAAACAAAAAACAAAAAACAAAAAACAAAAAACAAAAAACAAAAAACAAAAAACAAAAAACAAAAAACAAAAAACAAAAAACAAAAAACAAAAAACAAAAAACAAAAAACAAAAAACAAAAAACAAAAAACAAAAAACAAAAAACAAAAAACAAAAAACAAAAAACAAAAAACAAAAACAAAAAACAAAAAACAAAAAACAAAAAACAAAAAACAAAAAACAAAAAACAAAAAACAAAAAACAAAAAACAAAAAACAAAAAACAAAAAACAAAAAACAAAAAACAAAAAACAAAAAACAAAAAACAAAAAACAAAAAACAAAAAACAAAAACAAAAAACAAAAAACAAAAAACAAAAAACAAAAAAACAAAAAACAAAAAACAAAAAACAAAAAACAAAAAACAAAAAACAAAAAACAAAAAACAAAAAACAAAAAACAAAAAACAAAAAACAAAAAACAAAAAACAAAAAACAAAAACAAAAAACAAAAAACAAAAAACAAAAAACAAAAAACAAAAAACAAAAAACAAAAAACAAAAAACAAAAAACAAAAAACAAAAAAACAAAAAACAAAAAACAAAAAACAAAAAACAAAAAACAAAAAACAAAAAACAAAAACAAAAAACAAAAACAAAAACAAAAACAAAAAACAAAAACAAAAACAAAAAACAAAAAACAAAAAACAAAAAACAAAAAACAAAAAACAAAAAACAAAAAACAAAAAACAAAAAACAAAAAACAAAAAACAAAAACAAAAAACAAAAAACAAAAAAACAAAAAACAAAAAACAAAAAACAAAAAACAAAAAACAAAAAACAAAAACAAAAAACAAAAAACAAAAAACAAAAAACAAAAACAAAAAACAAAAAACAAAAAACAAAAAACAAAAAACAAAAAACAAAAAACAAAAAACAAAAAACAAAAAACAAAAAACAAAAAACAAAAAACAAAAAACAAAAAACAAAAAACAAAAAACAAAAAACAAAAAACAAAAAACAAAAAACAAAAAACAAAAAACAAAAAACAAAAAACAAAAAACAAAAAACAAAAAACAAAAAACAAAAAACAAAAAACAAAAACAAAAACAAAAACAAAAAACAAAAAACAAAAAACAAAAAACAAAAAACAAAAAACAAAAACAAAAAACAAAAAACAAAAAACAAAAAACAAAAAACAAAAAACAAAAAACAAAAAACAAAAAACAAAAAACAAAAAACAAAAAACAAAAAACAAAAAACAAAAAACAAAAAACAAAAAACAAAAACAAAAAACAAAAAACAAAAAACAAAAAACAAAAAACAAAAAACAAAAAACAAAAAACAAAAAACAAAAAACAAAAAACAAAAAACAAAAAACAAAAAACAAAAAACAAAAAACAAAAAACAAAAAACAAAAAACAAAAAAACAAAAAACAAAAAACAAAAAACAAAAAACAAAAACAAAAAACAAAAAACAAAAAACAAAAAACAAAAAACAAAAAACAAAAAACAAAAAACAAAAAACAAAAAACAAAAAACAAAAAACAAAAAACAAAAAACAAAAACAAAAAACAAAAAACAAAAAACAAAAAACAAAAAACAAAAAACAAAAAACAAAAAACAAAAAACAAAAAACAAAAAACAAAAAACAAAAAACAAAAAACAAAAAACAAAAAACAAAAAACAAAAAACAAAAAACAAAAAACAAAAAACAAAAAACAAAAAACAAAAAACAAAAAACAAAAAACAAAAAACAAAAAACAAAAAACAAAAAACAAAAAACAAAAAACAAAAAACAAAAAACAAAAAACAAAAAACAAAAAACAAAAAACAAAAAACAAAAAACAAAAAACAAAAAACAAAAAACAAAAAACAAAAAACAAAAAATCAAAAAAAAAACAAACATCCGAAATATTCATACAAAAATTAAAGCAGCCAGCCCTACTGCGTTGTGTTTACCGCAGAGAGGATTCTGGGAACGGATCACATTTCAAAGAATCTATAGGAGAGGAAGGATGCGTGGACATACCGTACCAAACGATCCGATTTATGATTGTTGAAACCTAATTTCTTTAAAAAAATAAAATTCTTCTTTCATTGCATTTTAAAAACTTTAAAATTGATGAAAAAATCCTTCACGGACGGTAACTCTCCGTGGAACTCTCGTTGAATGCGGTTTCATGAGGATAAGAGGCTGGGGACTTTGGCGATCCAGCTGGGTGCGGGAGGAATAGAAGTGGTGATATGCTTCCCCCGCTTTTCTGATATAGGCACATGACCTTACAGCATATCGCACATCGCGCCGGTCCGTTCACTATACATTCAGGGCTCGCGCCGCCGTTTCCGCTCGTTCTCTTGAGGCAGAATTATGGCTTCCAATCTATAAGGCTTATGGATGGGATATTGCACCATGACGACATCGATGGATCGTATATTTCGGTGACGATGGGCTCTACGTCTTCTTGCTGGCTCCCCTCTGCCAATCAGGAAGCTGGCCCCAGAAAAGGAAGGAAGTAAGTTCGCCATCGAACATCGATGAAATAAAAAGGATAAGCCCATTTCCAGTGTTGCTGTGTATATGCGTGTGTGTCTATTTCCGGTCGTACGACGTTGCGTTCGGCAGTTATACGTATCAGCCGACGAACGTTCCAATGGCTTTCGTTATGGGAAATATATGCAGATGGGTTCAATTGGATGATGGTTTTGGGTGTATTTCGAACTGACTTATCACAATAGTGAGATGTAATATAAGGATGGTATCTTCAAGGTTATACAGTTAAGGCAGTTCTTGAAGTGACAAAAACAATTAAAGTATTATGATTTGAAAACCTTCGAATAACTTGATTTGTAATTGAAATAAGTTTTTTTGTGGATCGGTCTCACAACCTTACCTCAGTAAATATTTCAAATATGTTAATGTTTATAATACATACGTTAAAAACATCAGTTTTTTTCGACCAATTTAACATTTAACTAAAGCGTTTTCAAAATCATGCGAAACATTTTCAGTATTTGTTTGTTAGCAGTTACAATTACTTCTGCTTTATGAATTTTTAGTATTGTGTCCATCCTGGAAATTTCTCACAACTGGATATTTTTCAATTTCTGGGAATTTTACAATGTTTGTTCTAGATACATTTTAATTTTAAACTGGCTTCTGTTATTCTTGAGGACTAAAGTAAAGGAACATCAAAGAGGGCAACATTTTTTCCAGTGTACATATTTTGATTGAAGTGTTATTTTTTTTTTAATTTAGGCCGTTGCAAATATTTTTCAAATTTTATGTCCCCCCCCCCTCTTCAAAGTCGGCCTAAATAATCAGGGGGCAAAACAAATTTTTTTTTTTCGAAAAGCTTCAAATTTTAATGAAAATTTAAGTTTTATCAACTGAAGATCAGTTAAAAAGCATTTTCCTGCGCTTATAATCTTATTAAGCATGTTTGAACTCCTTTGAAAACATTTTAAAGTTTCATGAAATACCAATGTACAGTCCGATGAAAAGTTTTTTTTCGCGAAAAAAAATTTTCTTCGATACCTCGATATTTTGAAAACTAATGATTGGAAAGCAACCGGGCGCGTGTAAAACGCATTTTAAACCACTTTTTTCATCCAAATGTTGAAACCTGGGCTTGTAATTTCATTTTTTATATTTTTTATTATTTTGTTTGAAGATCCCATTCTAAATCATCTCTGAAAAAAAGGCCAAGATTGTTTGCTTCGTTGACGAAACAGATTTGTGCGCCATTCATGATCAAGTTAGGAACATCAGGGTTCGTTTTAAGTTTAGTAATTAGTAACCCTTTAGTTTTAGCAGGATTTAATGTTAGAAATTAGACTCAGACCAAGTATGTATTTGATTCAAGTCGAAATTTATCTTCGAACAAATATCAGAACAGAAATAAATTTGCACATCGTCCGATGTACTGAGCGATATTTTAAAACGGTTGGCAAATCATTTATTAACAAAGAAAATAATAATGGTCCAAGAATAGAGCCCTGTGGCACTCCAGACTCACAAAGGATAAATGATGATAAAATACCGTTCAAAAAAATGGCAACGGCCTTACAAAATATTCGATAACTGTGAGGTCCAATTTAGAGTCTTATAATTTAAAAATGCAATGTTATTTTATATTTTCTTCTTAATCTTTCTGTTATCGCACTGGATTTCAGAAGTTTAACTGTAAACAAATATTGCTTTTTTTTAAGAATTCACAAAATTTAAACAAAAAAAAAATTAAATTACGTTCATGAAAATTTTCAATTTTGCACAAAACTTATCTCGAAAATATTTGTTGCAACATTTTTATTTAAATTTGTACAAATAACTTTTCATAAAACGCAAGTAATTTTTTAATTAAAAACATGTTTGTCTGCTGTCAATGGTTATACATAAAAAACACTTTTAGAGTTTTAAAAAAGTAAATTGTCCAGAACTACGTTAAAAATAATCAAAATTTGTGTTTGAATAACTAGGTGCTTTGAACACATAAAATAATCTCCAAGCAGATGAAAATCATCCTGTTTTTTGCTTGCCATGACGAGTATGGTAGACGCATTTAAACGATTTCGCAGAAAGAGTGAAATTCGTAAAATTGGAGCCTTTCTTCAGCATGTTATATTTCCCCATTCTGGCTGAGCGTGACGTACTTTATGGATGAAGACTTACTACATTTTGAATTTTGCGTGATTTGTATTTTGCAGCAAATTGAAATACAATTCTATAGCGAAAGTGTAAAAAAATTTCATTAATTTTAAATATACTCAATAGTACAAAAATGTATTTTAAGTTTTGTTAAGCCATGGTTTATGCTGAGTTGGCATAAATAATAGTTTCAAAAGAACAAAAAATAAACAACAACAAAATATGATAACATGTTGTAAATCAAATCTTGCTCTGCACGATATCGTGAACAATGGAAAGAATGTTCCAAAAACATCTGGGCCGAGAAGGATTCAGATTTATTCAAGCGGATTAGACAAATTTAGATGTGAAAGAAAATATCCAGAAAGTTTCTAAAGGAAAAAAAAATCTGTTGAAAATAGTCTCATTTTTTTCATTAAAGCCTAATTTTCTAACACTTGTAAGTGTTATAATTTTAATTATTATTCTTATCAACAAAAATATAAATAAATAAATAAAGTTAAGGCTAAATTATGCGAAGTATTTGTCTCCCCTTCCTGCAATGCTTTGCCAAGAAAACAGGGGGAAAAAGTTATTCCTGATATTTTTTTGTTATGTTCTAATTATTCTCCTGCTATTAATTTTAGAATCGATTGCAATCTATCTAGACATATTGTATAACTTTTTTAAATTTATAAATATAGTTTCAATAAAAATTTAAATTTTTGGTGCAGCGGGTCGGAAAAGTAACAGAAATACCTTAAACCGGGGTGACTTTGATAGGATTTCAATTTGTTTTTAGAATATTTTCCAACAGGTAAGGTTTTTCTTAAGATTATTATTTTTAAAACATGTACTGGGGTAGGCCACACAAAGTCCATGCACTATTTCGGAAAAAAAGTTTTTTCAATAATGTTTAGAAAAATAGTTACGTTAAAAATTCTTAGTTTGAATTCCGGGGTGACTTTGATAGTCATAGTTTTTCTTGTTAAAATCATATTTAAGATGTTCAAACTTCATTTGTACGTTAAATGTACCATCACTAAAGTAGCTGATATAGTATTTAAGAAAAAAAAATCAATGTTTATATTTAGTTAACTAAGTGTATAAGCTTTTAAGCAAAATACATATAAATTTTAGGTAAAATTGTTAAAAAGTCGGAATTTTGCCTGAAATTTGTTAAAATTAGTTTTGTTTATAAAATTATCGATTTATATTGCATTTTATACTGAATTCGAAGCACGAATCACAAGTTTTCACATTTTACATGAAATTTGTTCAACTGAAATTGCCCATAAATTTAGAGTGTTTTTATAATTGTGTTTCAAAAAGAATCCGAAAATTCATTCCGTTTTCCGATTAAAAATCATGTTCATTGAGAAAATCATGACACTTTGAGAAGTTTAAAATAATGACATTCATCAACATTTTCTTAACTATAGTTAACTAACTCTTTAAACTTGTCAAAATTTTATGAAAAGTTCTTCTTGAGGTACTTTGAACACTTCTCTACCACGGTCAGTATGTTTCTAAACCATTCCTTACGTATTTTAATTGTACTCTTCATTTTACGGAAAAATCGCAAACCTATCAAAGTCACCCCGGCTATCAAAGTCACCCCGTTTTACGGTAGCTGTTCGCCAGCCGTTATATTCTACCACACTTTGTGGGATGGTCCAATTCGTTGTTTACGGTAAACTACACCGCTCGAGAACTCAATATTGTAGAAAGGTAAAAACAAGAAAAAAAATGTTCCTGCAGTTCATCCTTCTCCGCTTTTCTGCGCCCAATCCACAGCCACGAAGACGTTGTTTGGTAAATAAGTCAAAATTTTATCATTTTAATTGTGATTATAAATAACACTGATTGATGGGTCCTGTTGAGCCAGTTGTGGGACCAACCGGCCAACCTCCTCCGACAACTGCTGCCAGAAGTGCAACAAAATTTGCTCGTTCCGTTTCATCTGTTTTTTTTTTCTGGCTGCTGCTGCTGCAACCGATGCAACTTTTTTTTTTTGCTGCTGCTCTTTCTGCTTTCTTATTTGCTCGCGTTGACCCAAATTGCACCAAGTGCAATAAACAAGACAAGACAGTCACGCTTTTAGTGCAAATGTTTTTTTTTTTTATTAGCGATTTGTGCCCCGAGAGCAGATCTGCAGCTTCTGGGGCGTTCTCTGGGTTTTGGGAAATCGAGATTTTTTTTTATTGAACAAAATTTATTTTTTAGATTCCATTTTTATTATCTTTATCAAATCATTAATTTCAAAATAGCAGTAAATTAAAAAAAAGTAGATGAAAAATTATTCATCAGTAACAAATAAATCATTCACCAAAAAAAATATTGACAAAAATTTTGAAAAATAAAAAAAAAACCTTTGATAAAATCACTTATAACATAGAGATCTGCTCTTCTTCGAGAAAGGAAGCGTTTTTCCCTCTTTTCCTTTCATTTTCTTCGGCTCTTCTGCGTTAATCCACTCTGCTGCTGCTGTCGTTGCAGTTTCATTCTGCTTTCTTGATTTAAAATGGCTTTGCCCAGGTAGGGTTGCCAGTGGATTTGTGTGAGCGTGGATACGTAACCTCTTAAATTTTCAACTTTTCATGACCTGAGATAAATCGGCGGGATGGCGATCATCTGTAAGTGCCACACTCTCACTTCCCAATCTGGCACAGTTCTGTTTGTAGAGCATTGCTTCGCAAATGATGGTCATTGCAAAATGAGCAGAAAAGTTGTTGCAAATATTTTGATGTTCACTTGAAGCGTTGTTTCGTCAACAGCAGTTGACTGACGAGCCTGATAAAGTTTCGTCAACAAACTAGTTGATTAAGGTGGAAGAATTTAAAAAATGTCTTTCAATGAAATGGCGTTTACAGTCTAATCCCTTTAAAATGAGGAATATAGCTACTATGTTTGAGTTCAATTCGTTAATGGTATGATCTCGTTTTGCCTTCCTCACCTCACTGAGGCGAGGCTATAAAATCACTCGAAAAATGAACTTCTTAAATACACCTCCTAGATATACCTTCACGTATACCTATCGACTCAGAATCAAATTCTGAACAAATGTCTGTGGGGATGTTAAAGACATGATTTTTTTTCCACACGATTATCTCAGAACTGGCTGAACCGATTTTGGCCATTTTGGGGTCCCCTAAGACCCTATTAAATTTTATTCTGTTTAGTGAAGTACTTTAAAAGTTATGCCATTAAATTTTTTTTGTAGCTTCAAAAAAGGGTGATTTTTGCATAACCTCAAAGGCCGGGTCTTTTTTTCTTACGCGCAAGAGTCGCGCAGCATGCGTATCGCCCGGTTGCCACATTGCTTAAGGTGAAGCTGTTGATCATTTTCGAAGAAAACTGATCATCACTCTTAAATGCTCTGTATCTCATTAAATTTAACAAATTTCTGCACCAAAATGAATCAGCGTTGAAGGAATTTTTGATATAAATCAATTGTGTTTCAATATTTATATAATTTTGTGGTACAGTAATTGTCGTCCTAGTTGGCAATCATTGATTAATAACGATTTCCATAACTTCGCAAGGAATGGGATAATCGTTACCAAAAAGTATCAGCATGTGTAGGGCAGTATTCTAAACAACTTGTAGAAGGAATTTTAAATATTGAAAGGGACGCAACATTTATATCTCTGAACGAAAAATAATGGCAATGATGGAAGATTTCACGTTAAGCAGTGTCTGCGTCTCTTCTGGAAAAAGTCTGTATTAATTATGTTGCTGAATACATCATTTTGTCTCGACAAAGATTTACACGAACTTTTTACTAAAATATACAACTCATAAGACATTGTTTACTAAGACTAGGTGGACAGCATGCAATTCCATCCTGCACCTAATGTTGGCATATCAGCACTTTTAAATTCAGTTACAGCCCCCCCCCCCCCTTTTCTCCTTTATTTTGGAAAGTTGTTAAAAATGAATTGATTATTGCTGTTCTGGTAAAAACAATAATTATAAAAAAATTAATAAAAAAAAAAATTCAAAAATTAAAAAAAAAACTCTTCAATTAATTTGTAAATACAACCAAAAATACAACACGCATGAGAGGAAGGCACCAACCACCTTAAGGTGGATTAAGTAACGTTTTTTCCTGATGAAATTCAATTTGATGAAAATAAAGTTCGACCTATTCTCGTCAGTTTTGCAGTTTGACGCTATTTAAACAAAAAATTTCAGATACATCAGAACGTTGCTTGCATAGTTTTATCTTGATTATTTATTGCTATGAAAAAGTAATTAAAAAAATTCATGATTAAAGTTTGGATAAGTGGACAATAGTAATGGACCAAGAAAGGATATATTTCTCCAATTTAAGGAATTAAGGTGGGATATGAAGAGAGTGCAACAAATGTATAAAAAAAACTTAATTTCAAATTTCAAGCATAATTTTTTAAATTTATAAACAAAAAGTATCACAAAATTCTTTGTACATCACAACAGTTAGGCCGTTGCAAATATTAGTTGAAGTTTTGTCTCCCCAATCAACCCAACAAATCAGGGAAACAAAAAAAATTTTCATAAAAGTTTAAAATTTCAATAGAACCAAAAAAACAGGGAGCACAATTTTTTTTTTCATAAAACATTACCATTTCAATGAAAAGAATTGTACAATCAACTGAAAATAATTTAAAATGCATTTCTCCGCCAACTCACACAGCAGTTGCCCCGACACCTCTTCGATTTGCGTGAAACTTTGTCCTAAGGGGTATCTTTTGTCCTTGATCACGAATCCGAGGTCCGTTTATTGATATCTCGTGACGGAGGGGCGGTACGACCCCTTTCATTTTTGAGCATGCGAAAAAAGAGGTGTTTTTCAATAATTTGCAGCCTGAAACGGTGATGAGATAGAAATTTGATGTCTAAGGGACTTTTATGCAAAATTAGACGCCCGATTTGATGGCGTACTCAGAATTCCGAAAAAACGTTTTTTTCATCGAAAAAAACACTGAAAAAGTTTAAAAATATCTGCCATTTTCCGTTACTTGAGTGTAAAAAGAATTGGAAAATGTAATTTTATGGAAAATTTTATGTACTTTTCGAATCTACATTAACCCAGAAGGGTCAATTTTTCATCTAGAAAAAAAAAATTCTTTTTGAAATTTCGTGTTTTTTTATAATTTTGCAGGGTTATTTTTAAGAGTCTAACAATGTTCTACAAAGAGGTTAATGTAGATTCGAAAAGTACATAAAATTTTCCATAAAATTACATGTTCCAAAAAATTTTACAGTTGAGTAACGAAAAATGGCAGAGTTTTTAAAACTTTTTTTTTTTTTTTTCGATGAAAAATACGTTTTTTCGAAATTTTGAGTACGCCATCAAATCGGGCGTCCAATTTTACATAAAAGTCCCTTTGATACCAAATTTCTATCTCATCACCGTTTCAGACTGAAAATTATTGAAAACACCTCTTTTTTCGCATATTCAAAAATGAAAGGCGTCGTACCGCCCCTCCGTCACGAGATATCAATAAACGGACCTCGGATTCGTGATCATGGACAAAAGATACCCCTTAAGACAAAGTTTCACGCAAATCGAAGAGGGGTCGGGGCAACTGCTGTGTGAGTTGGCGGAGAGTTACCCTCTTGAAATGTCTTATATTTGACATCACCCTAATTGTTAACCTAACCAAGAGTTGCACCTTCCCGAGCAGACGGAAATAACTTGAGAATAACATTTTTTGATATTTGAAAATACTTGACCAATAACATTTATACTTGACTAATAACATTTTTAGTTATTCTTCGAACAAATCTTTGTTATTATTTTTTGTTATTTTAACAACTCATCCGCTAATCCCAAAAAAATAAATTTTATTAAAATAATATTTTAAATTTTTCGTGATCTGACATAGTTAATAAATGCAGCATTTTTTTCGATACGTGTTTGTATCTCAAAAACTATGGTAAATACCGGCAATTTGCTCATTCTAAAAAAAAGGACTGCACTTTCACTCACTTCAATCGTTGCCTGATTGATTGAAACAGCAATCAATTTATTATAGAGTTTTGTCATAATAAGCGATCATTCATTACAAAAATTGACAATTTGAGTGCCAACAGTAATCCATAGTTCATTCGCAAATTACTTAACCGTCGCAAGAATTGGATCTAAGATCCTTAAAGCACTAAATCCTTGATATCCAAATCTGCCAAATGGGACCGGCAAAAATCTGACAGAAACGATTGCTCCCAACTCTCACAATCGAGCAGCAGTCAGTGATACGGAATTTTCCAATTTGATTACAATTCTGTCAACTTGCTCGAAGATTGATGATTTTAATGTGACAGATTTTGCGTACGTTTTTATGTGCATTCCAAAGGGGGGGTTTTTGGAGTTGGAACTGGGATCGTTCCGTTTGTGCCTATCTTATGGGCCTTGTGTAGCGCCAACGATTTTGCCCCAAAGTTACGGGACGGGCAGCTGGACGGGAAATGGTTTGGCAAATGTGAGTGTGTGTGAGCGAGAATTTATGTGAATGTATGCAAGCAAGAGCCAAGGACGAATGCTGCCGAAAAAAAACCAAGGACTTCTGATGGTGGGCAAAATCATAAATATCTTGCAAAAAATAATCATTTTTTTGTTGAAAGAATAAAAACACAATCCTTTTGCGTTTAAATTCTTGACAACATTTTCGGACTTATTTATATTTTGAGTAAAAAAGAGTACTCCTCTGCATCCAATTTTCAAAATGTTATCGATTCCGGATTCTCTAGATCCGGCAAGGGCACACTAGGGTGGTTCACAAATATATGAAAAAGACAAAAGTGTTCAATTTTGTTTGCATTAACCGGAATTTTAAAGTTCAATGACCCCGGAAGCTATCCTGAACATTTGAGCTTATTTGGTTAAGGTTCAACTGCTCCAGTTTTGATCTGAAGTTAGAATGGAATTTTAATTAATTTAATTGATTTTTTTTTCTCTTTTTTTAACTCTTCTTCTAGAAAGTTTTCCTCAACCCGATAATATATTATCATCTAAGAGATTTGCTATAGGTTTTGATCCGGGGAAAAACTTTGTAGAACATTGCGATGCGATAGGAGTTGATCCCGGAAAGATAAAGGTTAATTTTTTGACAATATTTCGAATTTTTGCCGGAAAAAGTTAACTCCAAAAAACATCCTGATCTTTTCGGGATCAATTCCTAGCACTTAGCGATGTTCTACAAAGTTGTTCCCCAGATCAAAACCTATAAGAAATATAAGAAATCTATAAGAAGATGTAAAAAGCTACAATTCTCCATAGTAAATTGATTAATGTTCCATACTAACTTTAGATCAAAACTGGAGCAACTAAACCATAACCAAATAAGCTCAAATTTCCAGGCTAACCTCTGGGGTCATAGTATACTTTAAAATTCCGGTTGATGTCAACGAAATTGAACACTTTTGTCTTTTTCATATAACCGTGAACCACGCTAGGGCACGCATCCGCCCTCGCACATTTCCCCCATCAAGATTGGCGCGTTTCGCCAAATCAACGAAAAAACATTTATTAGTGGCTTCGGCTTTATCGTTTTGCGATTCTCTTAACGTCAATTTTATCCGGGAATTTCTCACGCGTAAGATTTGACTGTCATTTATCTTGTTCGCCTCCTCCTCTTCTGCGAAGGAGAAGCCCAATTCCATGGTAATCACTCACATGGACCGCCACTACGCACACAGGGAAAACAAAAATTATACAGAAACAGAATGGTTGAATTTTATTGGCTTTGCTAAATGGAACATAATTCTTGTTTGGAATTTTTTTTTCTTTCTAATGTATTCTAAATTTTGTGGATACAGTTGTTTTTATTTTGAAATTAAAAAGAATTATAATGGAAACAAACAAAAACCAAAAAAAAACCCAAATTTGATCCACGTTTTGAAATCTACTTCATGATTGTTAAAACCCGAATTCAAATACAACAACCCAAATTTGACCAGTTGCTGCTTCTGTACAATTGAAATGCGGTCGTCATTTCAGAATCACATATACCATGTTTCATTAAGAGGAAGCATAAATCCACAAACCATGTTGAAAAGTTGAAGGGTAAAAACATTGGGAGCTGGGTGGAAGGTGAAAGCGCTGAATAATAATACATGTGCCATTGCAGCACAGTTTTGACACTGATACAATTTATTTTTGGAGAATTTTGGTAATGAGAAAGGGGGGGAAATTTCAGTAACGTGAAAATTCTGCTCATGAAACTATGTAATTGGGTTTGCATTGTAAAGCAAAATCAGTTATAATACGATGTGGGGCTCGTCCAGAAACGATGCAACATCAATTTTGGCTCTTATTAAAAGACGTACTTTTTAGACGACCTCCTCCTACACTGAACGCACTGAAGCAAACATTGTCGACCGCACACCCTATTTTGTAATAGAGTCATTTTCGTGTCGCACACGTGTCCAAGCGCTTTGATGTTCGCTGTTGATGGAATTTCAATAATTTATTTTTAATGACCACTTTTTGGAAACTATTCTACGCAGCATTTTCGAATAGTGACGAGGGGGAGGAGGAGGAGATGGATGGTTATTTTGATATACAATTTGGCCGGTGTGATTGTGATGCCTTTCGAAGCGAAAACAAATTGTTGGCATAGGAAAGTGGTCCCCGACAAGTAAATGGACAGATTTGTGTTTGCTGTTCAAATTATTTTCACATTAACTTTGGAGAGTTGTCAGAAACTGGTCATGTTCGAGTTGTGATATTAGTTTATTACATGGCTTCTGCTCGATGTGTGGTAAATGAGGACGAGAGGTGTGTTTTGTTTGGACTAATTACTTTCGGTACCGTCAGTGGGGGTGACATTGGGTCTGGGGGGTGATATTGGGTCAAATTATTTTTTTACGGATTTTACCATTTCTCAGGTACTTCTTAATGAAACTAAATTCTGTTAAAAGGGTTATGCAAGGGACATCTTAAGATGACTTTGCTGAAAAAATCTCGTTCCTAGAAAACATTCTGTCATTTTACCAGTTGTCTAAATTTGAGGTACGTTTTTGGCCAAAAATGACCTCTCTCAAAATCAACTTTTTAAAATGTTTGTTGGAATTGATCAAAAAGTACCCAAATGTTTAAAAATCTTTACTTCAAACATTTTAGCATGTCAATACGATTCCCTCAAACAAGAAAAACTGTTCGATGACTTGTTTTCACCATATCTTTGTATTTGAGCATCATTTTAGTTTCATTTGACCCAATGTCGCCCCCTCTAAGGAGTGAGATTGGGTCAATTTTGAAGCGATTGCCATTTATGGTAGATTCCATCAAATTACACCATATTTTGGGAAAATGTTAGTAAACTATCTAAGAACAATTCTACGATAAAATATTTTCGATGTTATTTAAATTGTTTTGGTTATTAAGAAATTACGAGAGTTGTATCGTTTTTTGACCCATAGTCACCCCCACTGACGGTATTCATTGTTGTCAGGAGGCAGGGTGGGTTGGTGATTTGATGCTTCAACCGAGGTTATTAGAATTTTACTTTGTTAAACTTAGTTAGCGTACATTTCTAGGAATTAAAATGTTGCCAGTTTTAGTTTTACACATTCTTGCAATTATTATCAAAGCAGGTTTTTAGTGTTGATGAATTAGGAGCACATTTTCAAAACGCATTTAATAATATTTGTAATATTTGTTTGATCTACAAATGGCCCCCTGCTCCTAATACAATGTCTATTTTTATGCCAAGCTATGCAAAAGTATGAATTTCGAATTGTAAGACCATGTAGGTTATGAATAATCTTTAAGAAAACCGTCAGTGGGGGTGACATTGGGTCTGGGGGTGAGATTGGGTCAAAGTGATTTTTTACGGAGTTTTGAATGAAAATAAATCTGTTTGAATGTAAAAAAATAACGTTCTTAGAACAAATCCTATTATTTTGGCAGCTGTATAGGAGGCAGCTGTTTAGGACCGATATTGGTCAAAAATAACCTTTCGAAAAATCAACCATTTTTGTTTTTGAAATTGCTCGAAAAGTACCTTCAATGTTTGAAATCTCCACTTCTAATAAATCATGTCAAATCAAAAATATTTTCAAGTGATTTTAACCTTGTTCTTGCAATGTATTTTTGTTCGATTAGGGCCCTGATTTGAAGCCCGAAAGTAACAATTCGCTTCTTCATAAAGGCTCTCTAAGTAACATGTCAATACGATTCCCTCGAACAATTATCACTGCTGAATGACTTGTTTTGATCCATTCTTTGAATTCGAGCATCATTTGACCCAATGTCAACTATCAAACGTAAGACATTTAAGGTAGAGTTCATCAAATTCCACCATATTTTGGAAAAATGGTGGTAAACTATCTTAGAACAATCCGACGTTTAAAATTTTTCGATATCATTCAAATTAATACCAAACATTATTCAGTGTCTTCGGTAAATGATGCATATTTATATTAAAAAAAAAATACCTTTTCATCACTCATTCGTCCATACAAAATTTAATACAAATTTAGGATTGACATAACAAAAATGCTTTGAAAATGTTCCACAATCTGTATCCTGAGAAGATTTCTGATCGGTTAGGAATTTTTGAAAAATAGTTTTTTTGTTGTTGCAAGATATTGAAATTATGGTCTGTTGACTTTTTAATTTTGAATCATCAGATTAGGGTAATTCTCCGCCAACTCACACAGCCGTTGCCCCGACCCCTCTTCGATTTGCGTGAAACTTTGTCCTAAGGGGTAACTTTTGTCCCTGATCACGAATCCGAGGTCCGTTTTTTGATATCTCGTGACGGAGGGGCGGTACGACCCCTTCCATTTTTGAACATGCGAAAAAAGAGGTGAGCAATTCTCTACCAAAACCGGAAATGGATTTTATTTGTATTTTTTTATTTGGCTCAAACTTTGTGGGGGCCTTCCCTGTGACCAAATAAGCTATTTTGTGTCATTGGTTCACCCATACAAGTCTCCATACAATTTTGGCTGCTGTCCATACAAAAATGGTATGTAAATATTCAAACAGCTGTAACTTTTGAGTGAATTTTCTGATCAATTTGGTGTCTTCGGCAAAGTTGTAGGTATTGTTGAGGACAATTGAGTAAAAAATAGGTACACGGAAAAAAAAATTTGCAGATTTTTTTATCAACTTTTTTTTCACTAAAACTCAATTTCCCAAAATACGTATTTTTTGATTTTCGAGATTTTTTGATATGTTTTAGAGGACTAAAATCCGCAACTTTTGAGCTATAGAGAAACATGGTCAAAAAATCTGCCGCCAAGTTATGAATTTTTGAAAAAATAGTGATTTTTGGAAAAAATCCAAATTTCATGCAAAAACAAATTTGAAATCAATTTTTAATGCAAAATTTAATTTGCAATCGAAAACTACTTTACAATTTTTTTGATAAAGGGCTTCGTTTTCAAGATATAGGCACCGAAAGTTTGATTTTAGCAAAATATTTGTAGTTTTTCGATTTTTAAAAATAGTGACCATGAGCGACCATTTCTAAAAATATTTTTTTTGAAAAGTTCAGAAAATTTGCTATATAATTGTCTAAGAGACATTGAAGATTGGACCTCGGGTTGCTGAGATACAGCCGCTTTAAGAAAAAGAAACACGAAAATTGAAGTTTTCTAAGTCTCACCAAAACAACCCACCATTTTCTAATGTCGATATCTCAGCAACTAATGGTCCGATTTTCAATGTTAATACATGAAACATTCGTGAAATTTTCCGATCTTTTCGAAAAAAATATTTTGAAAAAAATTAAATCAAGACTAACATTTTAAATGGGCGTAATATTCAATGTTTGGCCCTTTTAAAATGTTAGTCTTGATTTAATTTTTTTCAAAATATTTTTTTCGAAAAGATCGAAAAATTTCACGAATGTTTCATGTGTTAACATTGAAAATCGGACCATTAGTTGCTGAGATATCGACATTAGAAAATGGTGGGTTGTTTTGGTGAGACTTAGAAAACTTCAATTTTCGTGTTTCTTTTTCTTAAAGCGGCTGTATCTCAGCAACCCGAGGTCCAATCTTCAATGTCTCTTAGACAATTTTATAGCAAATTTTCTGAACTTTTCAAAAAAAATATTTTTAGAAATGGTCGCTCATGGTCACTATTTTTAAAAATCGAAAAACTGCAAATATTTTGCTAAAATCAAACTTTCGGTGCCTATATCTTGAAAACGAAGCCCTTTATCAAAAAAATTGTAAAGTAGTTTTCGATTGCAAATTCAATTTTGCATTAAAAATTGATTTCAAATTTGTTTTTGCATGAAATTTGGATTTTTTCCAAAAATCACTATTTTTTCAAAAATTCATAACTTGGCGGCAGATTTTTTGACCATGTTTCTCTATAGCTCAAAAGTTGCGGATTTTAGTCCTCTAAAACATATCAAAAAATCTCGAAAATCAAAAAATACGTATTTTGGGAAATTGAGTTTTAGTGAAAAAAAAAGTTCCGTGTACCTATTTTTTTCTCAATTGTCCTCAACAATACCTACAACTTTGCCGAAGACACCAAATTGATCAGAAAATTCACTCAAAAGTTACAGCTGTTTGAATATTTACATACCATTTTTGTATGGACAGCAGCCAAAATTGTATGGAGACTTGTATGGGTGAACCAATGACACAAAATAGCTTATTTGGTCATAGGGAAGGCCCCCACAAAGTTTGAGTCAAATAAAAAAATACAAAAAATAAAAATGGTCGAAATCGGCCGATTTCGTAGAGAGTTGCTCAGGTGTTTTTCAATAATTTGCAGCCTGAAACGGTGATGAGATAGAAATTTGATGTCAAAGAGACTTTGATGTAAAATTAGACGCCCGATTTGATGGCGTACTCAGAATTCCTAAAAAACATATTTTTCATAAAAAAAATACTGAAAAAGTTTTAAAAATTCTCCCATTTTCCGTTACCAGCGATGTCATTCTCTCTCTATCACTCTTCCCCTTTTTCTCGACTATGCGCTCTCACCACTGAGTCTCTCAATCTCTCCGAAAACTGCAATAAGAGAACGCGAGATGGCGATTAGGAGCCGACCACGCATGACGTCCCGTTAAACTGCGTTTGCTAAATTGGTTTTGTGGCGGCTTTTGCGGTTAAACGCTGTTGCGGTAGGATGATCGTGGAAGTGGGAATGAGAGAGAAAAAGAAAATGTCAATCGCGAAGGTGTAAACACGAAAACGTGTTCGGCTATGTTCGGCGCTGAGAGTTTCAATGAAGAGAGAATAGCAGTTGTATTTGAGGCATGAATATTCAGGCGGGATAATTGTAGTTGCTGAGAGCTAATATTTTGATATTTTAACAACCCTGAAGGTATGTTTTGTTAATTTCAATTTGTTTGAGACTTTTTGAAAGAGTAAGATATAATTTAATTAGTTGAAAAAGTTTTTACCACATCCCAAAATTTAACGAAAATTCAAAATCGTTCCAATAATCGCTGAGATATTCTTTATTAAACTTTTGAAATTTTTTGGTTGGCACTTCTATTTTTTTTTATCAAAAGCTTCCCGAATTTAAAAGTTGATTAGCCCGCTGCAAATATTTTTTGAAGTTTATGTCCCTCGGCTCTGACCAAAGTCGAGGGGGGGGGGGAGAGCAAAAAAATAAAAATAAAAAATATAAAAATTTAAATTACAAGCCTAGGTTTCAACATTTGGATGAAAAAAGTGTTTTAAAATGCATTTTACACGCGCCCAGTTGCTTTCCAATCATAAGTTTTTAAAATATCAAAGCAAAGAAGGATTGTTTTTTCGCGAGAAAAAAAATCGTGGTGCTGGTATTTCATGAAAATTAAAAATGTTTTCAAAAGAGTTCAAACATGGTAAATATGATTATAAACGCAGGAAAATGCATTTAAACTGGGTTTCAGTTGATTAAACTTTAATTTCCTTTAAAGTTTTGAAGTTTTTAAAAATCATATTTTTTTTGCCCCCTGATTATTCAGGCCGATTTTGAAGGGGAGGGGGGCGACATAAACTTGGAAAAATATTTGCAACGGCCTTATTACTTCTAAAAAACATAACTTTTGTTACAAAAATGACTTTAAGGTGGATTTTATTTTAAAATGGTGCACTTTATGAAAAAATATGTATAATACTTTTCAATTGCGAATATGATGCAAATTCGATTTTGAAAATTTGCCAAAATTTAAATTTAGCCGTGCTTGGAATATTTTGAAAAATTATTTTTTTTCCAAGAATTCCTATGATTGTTGTAAATATTTTTCAAATTTTCATCAATGTTTGGCTCCAAAAATCATATTTTTTTCATATAAACTTCAAGATTTCAATGGAAATATACGTGCAATCATTAGAAAACATAAAAAATAAAATGTTCTGTGTTGATAATCATTTAAAGCATGAATTGTGTTGTTTTTTTTTTAAACTAATGATTGTAATTAAAATTTTGAAGTTTAAAACAGCAGTTTGTGTACAACACCTTTTTCATTTCTTTTGACCTTCAATTTTAATATTTTGATTTTTTGCCTCCTATCTATCGACTTCCACAAGAGTCAACGGAAATAAACTTTCAAAAGTATTTGCATCTGCCTCACTCACTTTGTGCCATTGCTCAAAAGATGACAATTTTGGTCATATGTAACACATCCAATGTTTATTTCAAACCTCCTTTCTAAATTGGCCGGAAAAATCAGAGGGGAAAAATATTTTTCAAAAGACTTTATATATATTTTTTTAAATAGAGGTATTATCAACTGAAAACTTTTTAAAATTAATTTTACTGCTTTGATGATCAATTTGGATCAATTTGGGCTCATTCAGAATCATTAGTAAATATTTGTTCATTTCTAGTGTACTGCAGCACTGCAATTTATTTTAGTTAAGAAATATTTCATTAAAATGTTGTTGTTTATTTTATTAACGTGACTTTTCATTAAAATGAATGATTTAGAAAACATCAACTGCACTGTTGTAAAGTATATTTTGCTCAATTTTTTTGGATATGATTTGGAATCAATGCACAAGTTTTTAAAAAATTGCTTTAATATGGTCTTTGCATGCATATTGGATTATTTTTTGATAATTTTTTTCTGAAAAAAATAACTAACAACTAATTCAACATGGACATGACACCCACCACTCCTAAAAACAAAATCTTCTCTGTCTAACTTGAAGGTTTTCGCATAACTGCCCGGTTGACGTGGATGGAATATAATTGTCACAAGTTTTATTGAAGCGGAAAATGCAGATACCGGACAAATCGGACACAGAAAAACGGAAAGGATAACGTGTTCTCACGGGATGTAACGGTTTGACGGTGGGTTTGAAGCGGTTGGAAATTTAAAATATTGTTTTACAATACATTATTTTTCTGATAGTTTATTCATAATTCAACAACAAAATACAAAAAATAAAAAAGAGCAATCGCTTCACCGTCACAAATGTCAAAGCATTCCTAGACATTGTGTCGGATCATCCCACTATGAAGCCAATTCCGTGTCTCGAGGGTATGTGGCAAGTGGCAGCAGCTCACTGGCAAAAGTTTTATTTACAGAATATTCTTTTCTTTTTTCCCCCCTGGTGAGGGAAAACTTTGCAGTTTTTGATTGCCATCTTGGAATTTGTCTCCAAAGGGGCACAGAGAGGGTGGAAAAGGTGGAATTTCCCAATACATGGTACAAAGTGAAATGGTGCCACCAACAACAGTTGCCGGCCCTCTGAAGTTAAAGAAGAAGAAAACAAAATTAAGGAAAGTCATTATTGAAACTTTGAGCGAGCTTTTGAGCAGCTTTGCGACACAAACAGATACACGCACTGACACAACAATGTTGTCCTAAATTGTGACTGTGAGATCCTTTTTGACACGAAAGGATGTTGTCTGAATCTGTGTTGTGCTGTAGTGGAAAGATTGCAAAGTTCTGAGGATCTCTGGGAAGAGGGTGCCGCGCTGATGCTGCTACTGAGCACCAGGTAATAACAGTAAAATCTAATTTTCCGATTGTTACGAGATCGACGGTTGAAAAGTGCTGCGAGAAGCGATTTTCGCTTTGGATTTCGCCTGGTTTTGGGGGAGGGATGGAGTACTGAGAGCAGATTGTGTGCCCTGATTCGAATATTTTAGTTTCTGAGATGAAATCCGGAGAAAATTATAATCAATTAAATTTTTTATTTAGCAACTTTTTTTTACGATGAAAAACTCCTAGATTTGACATTTTTGAGTGGCTGATATCTTTATTTTGGCTCTTCAATGTTTAAAAAAATATGTATTGATTTGATTGATTATCTATTGATTTTTAACAAATGAATTATATGAAGGTGAATTTACGATCAGTTTTATTTTTGCTCAGAAATTTATTTTGAACTTAATAATCGTCTAGGTTCTCTATTCCTCCAAACAAGTTTTCTTCTGATTTTGCACCATTTTTTCTCGTAACAAATACTTCCAACGGAGTCCAACATTAGATTATTTCACGCTTCGTTGACGAATATTGAACACATCGCCGAGTGTGCCAGAAACGTCCTTTGGGGAACAATTGTCTTTTGCACACACACAAACCACCCACCCCCAGGATTTCCCCAGGATGGAAGGCAATCGAACAGAAAATGCGAGCCAAAGCGAAGAATAAGAAGACACTTTTCTTCTAATTTCACTCGGTCCGACGAGTTGTCAACGACTTTTCCGTTTGGCCAAAGGACTTCTTCACGTCTTCCTCTTCTTGGTTGATGATGATGACGACTGGGCAGGACGAAGCGTGTCTTCTCTCTCTCTCTTGTTCGGTAATGTCATCCTGATTCGGAGCAGAGTGTGTGGGAGAGAGAAACTTTGTCGATAATTTTTCTTAATTATGATTATCTTGTGTATTAATGTGTTACGATGATGGCTTTTCCATACAGTTCGGGGAGCAGAAGGGGGGGTTGTGAGGACATCACGTGGTGGATTCTCATCAGCACGTGGAATTGGATTTGGAGGTTGGAGTTGGTTGTCTTTAAGAAAGATTGTAAGGAGTGAGGAGTCTTCCTGATCTTGGTAGACAGTCAACTTAAAGGTCGGCTTGAAGGGAGGTCACTGTTTGATTTTAATAGTTTTTTTTTGTAGAATAGAATCACAATATAAAGCATTTCGTTTCATTTGAAGCTTGAAAGTAAATTATTTTGATAATTCTAGATAAAAGTGGGCTTCTTGTCAAAAGGTCTTCAAAATTGTAAACCTGATTTGGTAGAATTATTCAAGATAATGTAACAATTGTGCTAGGTTTTATGAATTTATTAACCGAATTTAACCATTTTTGCTGACACCTTGTTTTCTACGAAAACGCGTTCCAACAGAGCTGAATATTTTAACATCATTCTAAGAGAAAGGCCAGAAACATCCTAGCAGGATTTTGGCTGAATTATCTATCTAGGGGAAATATACCCTTTCTAATCAAACACCTATCTTCGTCATATGGAGAGTTTGATGCTCGATTAAAGCTCCAAAAATACTATTTAGGCTATAAACTTACCAGCAACAGCACCGCCTCGAGTTAGCACGCAAATGTATGCCACTTACTGGCCAAAAAGATCAAATTTAATGCACTTTTGATCATAATTTCTATTTTGCGAGACCATTTCTCATCATTTTGGTGGCACACACATCCACACGCAAGATCAGAGGTTAACTGCTTAATGAAAGCCGCCATCAATATCTTTTCACTTGCGCTAACGATTTCAAAGCGCTTAAGATATAAAATTGCTTCCAAATACCGGCTACAAGTTCTTTTGACCGTTACTTAGTCACTCACTTGAAAAATAATCCCGAAACATGTAAATAATTAGCAAGCGCCATAAAAAAAAACAAACGCGCTAAGTCTTTTGACGTTTCAATTTTGACCATCCATTCTAATCGAAGGCTGAAGAAAACCGAGCGAGAAGCGAAGGCAAATAAAGAACAAAGGGTGGCCACCAACACCACCAGCAGCGCTTGTGGTGTTGCCAGGAAACTTTCTCTTTAAATGCTACTTTTCGTGAGTGTTCGCTCAAAATTTCATCAATTTTGGCAGCACGAAGCAGACCCAAACGAGCGTTGGAAGAAAAAAAGAACTAAGCTGAAAATACAAAAATGGGCGTGGCCCAATGCACACGACTGATTAGAATGCGTTTTTGAAATATTTTTTAAAATGCTTGTAAAAGGAATAGCATAACTTTCAATAAAAGTGAAAATAAACAGAAATGTTCACAAAAAGTTGCTCTACTCGTTGGTGTACTTGGTTTTACTGAATTTCAAGGAACACTCCAGATTATCCAGCATCATTCAAACAAGACCGCTTATTAGGCTTAAAATGGGTTTATTTCCCCTATGCAAGCATTTTTTGTGACTGGGGAGTTGGCCAATCGATAATTGAGTAAAAATGAAAACTGAACCAATATCGTCCATCGAATGTTCATTTCCAAATAAGACATTTTGCATCTTTTGTTTCTCTTTACAAATTTCCAATCAAAATTCGTAATACGAAGATGTTCTGATTTTTCTTTATTACTTTGGTAAAGTTTTTCACTATTATCTGTACAATTCAGAACAAATTTCACACACTTTCAAAAGGTGCCAAATTTTGAGCTTTGCTTTTGAACAGATGAATTGATTTTTGGCGATTTAAGGCCACTGCAAATTCCATCACAAGTGTTTGTCCCCCTTTAAAAAAATAGATTGCAAAAAATAATTATCGAGTAATTCTCGCTGAAAGTGGACCACTATTTACACAAGGTGCTCAAAAATCAAAAGCAATATACTTTTCCAATAGCCCCCACCAAGTTATGAAAGAAACCATGTTGGTCACATCGGCGCCTCAAAGCTTAAACATTTTTTTAAAATGGTAATTTTTTGACTTAGGCGCGTCTACAAAATTGCTAATAACTTTGCAAAACTTCAACAAACCCTTGATGTTTAGGGGTGTTTTTGAAAGGACTGTTCATTTCGAATACACACCCCTAAACATCAAGGGTTTGTTGAAGTTTTGCAAAGTTATTAGCAATTTTTTATACGCGCCTAAGTCAAAAAATTACCAATTTAAAAAATTGTTTTAGCTTCGTGGCGCCGAGGTGAGGACAAATTTAACCAACCAAACATGGTTTCTTTCATAACTTGGTGGGGGCTATTGGAAAAGTACATATATTGCTATTGATTTTTGAGCACCTTGTGTAAATAGTGGCCCACTTTCAGCGAGAATTTCTCATTGCTGAAATTTTAAGTTTTTATTGCAAAAAATTGTACTATTGTGTACAGATCGAAAAGAAGTGAAACTTTAGGAAAAGATATTTTCATGAATTCATAGAAATTTTGTAGGTTTTCGGAAGCATTTTGTGATACTTTTTGCTGCAACATTTTGAAAGTTTGATTGAAATTGTACAATTTTACTATTACTTACTTCGTATTTGACCAGAGCCGAGAGACAATAACTTTTAACAAAGGACTTTTCGCATGTTCAGATGTTTTTTGAAATTTGAATTTACAATCGTTAACGTACTTAAGGAAAATATTTACCAATGGTACTGGCTATGAGTAGAACTTTAATTTATGTATTTTTTTTAAATTTGTTTTTTCTTGTGTTTAAATGGTGTCAATTGTTAACAATCTCTGTTAAAAATAGTATCACAAAACTGAGAAAATCTTATACATAATTTGTGACATTTGTTTATTTAAATATGTTATTTTTTAATTTAGGTACCGTAAAACGGGGTGACTTTGATAGCCGGGGTGACTTTGATAAGTTTGCGATTTTTCCGCAAAATGAAGAGTACAATTAAAATACGTAAGGAATGGTTTAGAATCATACTGACCGTGGTAGAGAAGTGTTCAAAGTACCTCAAGAAGAACTTTTCATAAAATTTTGAAAAGTTTAAAAAGTTAGTTAACTATAGTTAAGAAAATGTTCATGAAAGTCATTATTTTAAACTTCTCAAAGTGTCATGATTTTCTCAATGAACATGATTTTTAATCGGAAAACGGAATGCATTTTCGGATTCTTTGGACAATTTTCCACTAGAAGAAGGTTTAATAAGTTTGAAAATAATAAATAATATGTATTTTTGAAACACAATTAAAAAATATCTCCAAATTAAAAGGCAATTTCAGTTGAACAAATTTCATGTAAAATGTTAAGACTTGTGATTCGTGCCTCGAATTCAATATAAAATGCGATTTAAATCGATAATTTTATAAGCAAAACTAGTTTGAACAAATTTCAGGCAAAATTCCGACTTTTTTACAATTTTACCTTAATTTTACATGTATTTTGTTAAAAAGCTGATAAACTTAGTTAACTAAATATAAACATTGATTTTTTTTCTTAAAAACTATATCAGCTACTTTAGTGATGGTACATTTCACGTACAAATAAAGTTTGAACGTCTTAAATATGATTTTAACAAGAAAAACTATGACTATCAAAGTCACCCCGGAGTTTAAACTAAGAATTTTAAACGTAACTATTTTTCTAAACACTATTGAAAATACTTTTTTTTCCAAAATAGTGCATGGACTTTGTGTGGCCTACCCCAGTACATGTTTTAAAAATAATAATCATGAGAAAAACCTTACCTGTTGGAAAATATTCTAAAAAAAAATTGAAATCCTATCAAAGTCACCCCGGTTTACGGCACCGTAAAACGGAGTGACTTTGATAGGTTTGAGAGGCAATGAACATGATTTCGAATCGGAAAACGGAATGCATTTTCCAACCATATCGATGGTTAATTTGACGTAGAAATAAAATTTGAACTACTTAAATATAATTTTAACAAAAGAAACTGTGACTATCAAAGTCACCCCGGAATTCAAAAAATGAAATTTCAACGCAACTATTTTTTTAAGGAAGTTTTGAAAAACTTTTTTTCGAAGATAGACATGCATGGACTTTGTGTGGCCTACCCCAGTATATGTTTAAAAAACAATAAGCTTGAGGAAAACTTTGACAGTTGGAAAATATTCCAAAAATAAATTGAAATCCTATCAATGTCACCCTGGTTTACGGTATTGAAGAAATTTTGAAAACGATTGATCCTTTTTTACTTTCCCTTATTTCGTTTTTATAACCTTTTTTCAAATTCTGAAAGGAATACATTGTGAAATTTTTTCAACTTCCTTGAAACTAATATTTTTGGTTTTAAAAATGACGACTAACATTTAAAAAGGAATAAACAATACAATCAAAGAAGACCAATAACAAGTTGGTTTGAAAAAACGTAAAATCGCTTTTATTATTCAAGTATACATGTTTTTCATTAACTTTATCATCAATTAAAATCTTTTTATATGATCTCTATGTTGGTATATCCATCGACTGTAAATTTCATCGTTTCATATCAGGGGTGCTGCACACAAATTTGTGAACCAAATGTAAAAAATATAAATTAAAAAAAAATAGGCATCTATCAGTTAAAGATTTTTTGAAACTGTAGGTACTTTTTGGACATTTTCGTTATTTTGTAAATTTCAGAGAACAAAAATTCAAATTCTACCAAAAGTTTTATTAAATTGTTTCATATTTTTAATAAAAAGAAAAACAAAAAATGCAAAAATATTGCAATTTTCATGCCTAAACAAACTTTGTAAAAAAAATATTCCACGGTCTGGTTTAGGCTGATGGATGATTGATACTTCTGTTACTGTCGTTGTTAAACAAATGAAATGAAATTGAAAATGGTTTTTAATTTGTATTTTGACATCTTTTTTTCTGTTAAAAATAAAGCAGTTCTCTAGGATTTCGGTCATTCGATTTTTTTTGTATTTTTTAATCCGACTGAAACTTTTGTGGTGCCTTCGGTATGCCCAAAGAAGCCATTTTGCATCATTAGTTTGTCCATATAATTTTCCATACAAATTTGGCAGCTGTCCATACAAAAATGATGTATGAAAATTCAAAAACCTGTATCTTTTGAAGGAATTTTTTGATCGATTTGGTGTCTTCGGCAAAATTGTAGGTATGGATACGAACTACACTGAAAAAAAAATACACGGTAAAAAAAATTGCTGATTTTTTTATTTTACTTTTTATCACTAAAACTTGATTTGCAAAAAAACACTATTTTTAATTTTTTTTATTTTTTGATATGTTTTAGAGGACATAAAATGCCAACTTTTCAGAAATTTCCAGGTTGTGCAAAAAATCTTTGACCGAGTTATGAGTTTTTTAATCAATACTGATTTTTTCAAAAAATCTAAAAATTTTTCGATGTAAAATTGAATTTTCAATCAAAAAGTACTTTAGTGAAATTTTGATAAAGTGCACCGTTTTCAAGTTATAGCCATTTTTATGTAACTTTTTTGAAAACAGTCGCAGTTTTTCATTTTTTAAAATTAGTGCACATGTTTGCCCACTTTTGAAAAAAATATTTTTGAAAAGCTGAGAAAATTCTCTATATTTTGCTTCTTCGGACTTTATTGATACGACCTTTAGTTGCTGAGATATTGCAATGCAAAGGTTTAAAAACAGGAAAATTGATGTTTTTTAAGTCTCACCCAAACAGCCCACCATTTTTCAATGTCGATATCTCAGCAACTAATGGTCCGATTTTCAATGTTAAAATATGAAACATTTGTGAAATTTTCCGATCTTTTCGAAAACAATATTTTCAAAATTTTCAAATCAAGACTAACATTTCAAAAAGGCCAAACATTCAATATTACGCCCTTTTAAAATGTTAGTCTTGATTTGAAAATTTTGAAAATATTGTTTTCGAAAAGATCGGAAAATTTCACAAATGTTTCATATTTTAACATTGAAAATCGGACCATTACTTGCTGAGATATCGACATTGAAAAATGGTGGGTTGTTTGGGTGAGACTTAGAAAACATCAATTTTCCTGTTTTTAAACCTTTGCATTGCAATATCTCAGCAACTAAAGGTCGTATCAACAAAGTCCGAAGAAGCAAAATATAGAGAATTTTCTCAGCTTTTCAAAAATATTTTTTTCAAAAGTGGGCAAACATGTGCACTAATTTAAAAAAATGAAAAACTGCGACTATTTTGAAAAAAGTTACATAAAAATGGCTATAACTTGAAAACGGTGCACTTTATCAAAATTTCACTGAAGTACTTTTTGATTGCAAATTCAATTTTACATCGAAAAATGAAGTTGAAAAATTTTTGCGACCAAAATTTCGATTTTTTGAAAAAATCAGTATTGATTAAAAAATTCATAACTCGGTCAAAGATTTTTTGCACAACCTGGAAATTTCTGAAAAGTTGGCATTTTATGTCCTCTAAAACATATCAAAAAACAAAAAAAATTAAAAATAGTGTTTTTTTGCAAATCAAGTTTTAGTGATAAAAAGTTAAATAAAAAAATCAGCAATTTTTTTTACCGCGTATTATTTTTTTCCAGTGTAGTCCGTATCCATACCTACAACTTTGCCGAAGACACCAAATCGATCAAAAAATTCCTTCAAAAGATACAGGTTTTTGAATTTTCATACATCATTTTTGTATGGACAGCTGCCAAATTTGTATGGAAAATTATATGGACAAACTAATGATGCAAAATGGCTTCTTTGGGCATACCGAAGGCACCAAAAAAGTTTCAGTCGGATAAAAAAATACAAAAATTAAAATTGAAGAAAAAAGGCCGATTTCGTAGAGAATTGCTCAATATGATTAATACTTTGAAAAATGGAGCAATCTTATTTTTAAACCAATTGCTGCATAAATTGTAAATCGTTGTAAAGTGATTTTCAATAATTATTCCTCCTATTTCAATAATATTTCAATGAATTTCAATCAATTCGGAATGTCATTAGTCAAATCCCGGGGTGAGCGGTTTATAAGTGCAAAAAAAGTTTGCTGACGTAACAGTTTTCCACTTTACTAAAATTTGAACGTATCATAACTCATTTCCAAGAATGTTTGTTTTTAACAACATTTTCTGTTTTCAATCACATGGACACGAGTGAAAATGTTTTAATAAATAGGATTACTCAACAAAATATCTGTTTTGTATGTTCAGGATCAAAAATAGATAAATCATTGATTTCAAAATAAATAAAATAAAAAATGTTCAATAAACCTTAAATTTAAAGAATTATAAAATCACTTAACAGGGTGTCCAAAGGGCCATTTTACACGATCATTCAAAATGGGTCCTCGGGCCACAACATTATTTTTTGCCTTATATTTTTATTTTTGTGATAAAAACAAACTTTTTAAGGAAATGAGGATTGTCAAGTTAGGAAAAATATTCTATGGAAATCTTACCAGATAATTGCACTTAACAAAAAATCGAATGTTTTTAGGAAGGATTTTTTACGATAGAAATTTCACTTACAAAATTTTGCCACAGTAAACCACAGTAATCTTATAGAAAATTTTACGCTGAAAATGTCTCAACACTCCAGTGCCAAGATACAATTTTTTTTTAGAAAAATAAGTATGGCTAAGTTCCAAAGTTCTTTTTAAAAACCCAACTCAATTATTTTAAGCAAAACAATGTGAATGGAATTATGTGAGTTTGTAAACAAAGAGTGTATCCTGCTCACCTCAACATTTTTTTTTACATCAGGAGTGAGCAGGATACTTTTTTTTGTTTACAAAGTCACATTAACACATTTTCATTTCTTTGTTTGATTTGTATAACTGTGTCAACTACTACTATATTTTTTCCAATTCTTTTCATATTTTAATATATTAACTGACTTCAAAATTGTATGATTATTAATTATTGGACAACATGACGTAAGGAATGTATTTTCATGAAAGATTTTGGTTTTTACACCCCTTTTTCTAGATAAAATCTACACCTTTGCTTTTCTGTTAGTTATTTAGTTTTCTAACAAAGTAGTTTTCATCAAAAATTTAGATTTATTTTAAAGATGTTCTAAATACGGTAAGTTTCAATTTTATACATAGTTTTCTTTGTGACGCTTACGTCAAATTGCCAAACAATATCATTTATAATCTGGGTGAACCTGAAAGTTTACGTGACATCACTTTTCATTGGACACTCTAATCAAACAAATTATATAATTCAAAAACTGGTTTTCAAAAAATCACCAGACTCTAAAGATAAAATTAATGCAATTTCACACAGAATTTCAATTGAGAAGTATGGACATACATATGTAACAATTTTTCATCTCCTGCTACAAATGCCTGATAAAAATTCCAAAAGAATCAACCCCATTTAAATTTGTCAGCGATTAATTCACCAACTGTCAAAAAATTACCTGCGTAAACCAACAAAACGACGTTAACGACATAAATATGTGCGAGCTCCCAGAAATATTCGTAATCTTGATATTTCTCATCGTTAACGTTTTGTTTTCACCCAAAATATGGCCAAGTGTCACCGTTTTTTTACGGACAGTCTCAAACTCAGCAGCGTGTGTCTGTGGTAGGTGCAAATGAAAAATAATGCATGTTTCGCTAAAAACAGAGCTTAAAACGTGATGCTAACGCGATTCGCTGTTTTTTCTTTGCATGCATCCGAAATGAGCTAAATAAAAACTAAGAACGAGTTGGTCGTTTGCACTTCGATGTGTGTGGCGAAGGTGTGAAGACGTGGGCGCATCTTGAGGAAGTGCTTCTAGCCAAAAAAAACGGCAACACACTTATTTAAAAATATCCAACAGATGCACCGAAAAATGCACAAATTCCGTTGACGGTAAAACGATGAAACGAAAACGAATGCACAAAAAAAATTGCTGGCCCAGAATGAGACAAAAAAAAAGATGCCGCAAAAAATGTGTCGAATTTACTGCATATGCACTTGTATGAATGTTGTCGTACACACTCGCCCCATCTCTAAAGGCAAATGTGCGAATGCAAATGCACCAAAATTACATGTTACGCTTCGTAAATTACCACGAAATGTTTGATGGGTTCGCTGCGGTCGGCGGATATTTTTTTTTTGGGGGTAAAGTTTCCTGTTGTTGCGGTAGCGGTGTGTGGATTTTTGAGGGTTGATCTTTTAATTTTGAACATTTTTTTAATGTTTGATATTCGACCAGATCAGGCCTGCAAAGCCATTTCAACCGGCCCACGAAGTCTTTTGAAAATTGTTCGTTGACTGACCGATTTGGCTGTTCGTGAGATATTTAATAAATAAGTTAAGTGTCTTAATTCAAAAAAAGCTTTAGATCAAATTTTCAACTTTCAACCATTTTAAAAATTGTTTAAATTTTATTCTTACCTATTCCTACGCAATATTTGAACAAATCTATAATTTGATTGAAAACATTACACAGTAAACCATAGTTTTTTTTTTCGTAAAACGTGAAATACCTGAGAAGAAAATTGGAATGATGGCTACATTTTTTTCAGAATATCTGATCTGATTAATATCTTTTTTTAAAAGAATCGAAGCTTCACAAATATATGCAATTTTTTCATACTGAAAAATGCTCGCTGCAATTATTTTTCTTGAAATAAAATGTCTTAAGAAAATATGCATTGTAGAAATTTTTAGTTTATTTGAAATCATGTTAAAATATGTCTTGAAATATTGAAATTAGATTTCAGCACAGAAAAAAATGTTTTACGTAAAAAAGTTATCAGCCCAAACTAAGTAACGATAAATTTTATTATTGCAAAACAACAGCAATCTGCCATATTGAAATTTTGAATTTTTTATATTGTTATTTATGCGAAATAATACTCCACGAACATTTCCAACGATCAAGTTAAATGATTTCAAAAAGTTAATGATAACAGGATTATTTCATTGATTTCGACAAAACAACAATTCTAAAAAAACAAAACAGATTTTTTTTTAATTATGTTTATGTTATGTTCTTTTATTAAGACATATGAATTTTATGATCAACACAACTTTATAAATTTAATTGGTTTTATTTTTTTTGGTCCTAGCCAAGTTATAGTGGCTCCATGATTTGTTTAAAATGATATCGAAAAATCTAAAATGTCGTATGAAACTTATACATACCGTTTGATTCAAAACTTCACATCACAAACTGAAAAATGGAGAAATTCATCAGCATTTTCATGGAAAAAAGTATTGTTTACAGTTTAAAACAAATTATTCATTAGAAGTAACCGTTTTTTTTGCTAAAAATAAGGTTTTTGGAACACTGTGTTTCGGCTTTTTATAAATTTATAATCAATGTAAAAAATGCTTTAGGCGTCATCCATAAAGTATGTCACGCTCTAGGGGGGGAGGGGGGGTCTGAGCAAGTGTGACATTGCATGTTATAAGTATAGGAAAAGCGTGACAAAGGAGGAGGAGGGGGGATAAATTTTGACTGAATTTAGCGTGACGTACTTTATGGATGAAGCCTTATTAGTTGATTTCAGTTGATTGCAAGTCTATATTAATTTCAATTTAGTTAAAAAATTAGTTCCCCCCCCCCTGAGTCTTGGGGCCATTTTTAATGGGGTGAAAGCATTGACTATTATCAAAATTGCAACGGCCTTTTAATAAAATATATAATTTACTTTTTCTACATGTTTGAAGCTCAATTAAGTCATTTTGTCAATTTTTAGAGTTCTCCATTAAAGGAACGTTTTATGAAATTGTACCTTTAGAAAAGATTTATTCATTCATTTGGATTTTTTGGATAGTTTTAGAACTGAACTTCAGCTTATTCCTAATAATTTTGGAAACATGTGATTTTCTATTGACAAATGTTTCACCATTAACTTCCAAATTACTTGTTTCCAATAGCCTATGCAATTTTATATAATATGCACATTTTTCAATTTTTATTGGTGAAATATTTATTCCGCATGAAAAGTGAAATTTTGTAGAAGTTTGCAATTGATTTTCATGTTTTAATTTTTGATTTCAACAAGCCTTTTTTTTTGGTTTTGAGTTTCCAAACTTCCTTCCTTTAGTTGTTGATCGATTCTCTGTTTTTCGTCATTACTAAGATATTTTGAGAAAAAAATTGTAAAATGCATTTTAAAACACTGTTTCATTCAAATGTTAATAGCATTACTTGTTATTTCAATTTTTTTTGTCTCCCTTAACCCTCCCACGACTTTGGCCAGAGTCGAGGGACATAAATTTCAAAAATATTAGCAACGGATTATAATTATTATTAGATATGATTTAACAATGGCTTGAATGGAAACAACATACAATCATAATAATTGTGTCGCGTGAATTTTGACTTGAAAATGTTTTATAAATACAGGGATTCTATAGCTTAAGGACATTTAAATCAAAAACTAGATAGATTTGCAATAAACAAATCCTGAAAGGTATACCAAACTAATTAAATCGTTTAATGAATATTTTTTTAAAATGCGTAAAAATTTCAAAAAATAAAACATGCAAAAGCTAACTTTTTGATTTAATAAAAATAAAATCTAACATCCCAAACATTTATTTGCATCTCCATTATGAGTATCCCCAAAACGACCTTCCCTTTCTCTCTCCCCCCCTCCCCCACACAAACACACACTCATCACAGCAAAAGATGAAAATTTTAATTTTTTATGTGTGTCTCTCACATCTTTATCATTTGTTTCTTTCAAGTTTGGCAAATAAAAATGATATTTACGCGCGTTCTCTTCGCTTCAGCAAACGGCGAATAATTAAGCGAAATATTGTTATTGGATGCCGCACGTTTTTCGCTTTTTTTTTTATTTTTCGATTTTACTCTTTTTCGTGCGCCCAGAGGGATGGCCCGGCGAAATTTCGGTAATGTTTGATATGCACTTTGCTTGCCACAAAAGTGGGTGGTGCTGAGTGGAAAAGGGGATCAGGGTGGGTGGAATTGGTACCAAACGGATGTTGTTTTTTGAGGACCCGCCCTCTTCTCGGTTAAAGTTGGCACCCAGTCAGAGTGATGGGTTGGCAGTCAGATGAGTTTCAGTTTCGTTTTTTTTACTGAATTTTTTTTCACCACTTTGGAAGATGGAAGTGCCAATGTTGCTGCTAGAGCTGTTGGTGCTGAAATATATAATGGGACGACTTGGCAAATTGGTAACGTGTGAAGGGGAAAGTTTATGAGGACTAATTTTGGAGACATATAAATAAGGTGGTAATTTTTGAACATGTTTATTATAGTGGGAACAGTCCATTTGGATAAAATATTTTAAGTGTTTTCGCAACGAAAAATCTAAAGGATGGGTTGATTTCGCTTTCAAAAATATTAAGTTATTTCCGCTTTCAGTGCAATGCACTTATCTCAAACCAAATTACTGAACAAATTGTGGAGCCTTCCAAGGATCTACCATTTCGCCATTCCAGCACTATCATAGGCAAAGTATCATTCACTCAACCGCCATCATCCTTGGCGAAGCCAAATTAAGTAAAGTAGACGGGCGGTCGATCGGAAAATTGCACAAACGAATTACACCCAGATTGAAGAAAAAGGCTTCCTAGGAAAAAAACAATTGCAGCCAGCCAGCACTCTATCTTATAAACTTTTATGAGTAAACTTTGTTAGCGAAAATAAAGCGAGCAAACTCGCGAACCAAAGGAAAATAGCTGGAAAAGCCCATTCCGAAAGCTTGGGTGAAAGAAAAGCCAGCAAAAAGGATTGTGCAACCTCGAAGAAAATGAAGAAAGAGAAGCAAAATTTTCAGCGCTCGCACACACAGAAAGAAAAATGCAAGGGGTGGAACAAAAACTAGGTTCTTTAAATAACTTTATGATACGACGATAAAAGCTGTCTGGCGCTTTTCATCGCTTCTCCCTTTTTTCTGTTTGTCTCAGCAACTTGAGGAATAGGTAGGGTTAGCAGGAATATTTGTTCTTTATTTAATTACTTAGAAAGGAAACTTTTTTATACAAATTTATATATTGAAATTGAAACCAATTTTTTAAGATTCATGTTCTCATAAATGAAAAATAATAAAAATTTGTTGTTATTTCAAAAAATAGGCTAACTTGAAAAAACGGCTCGCTTTGAAAAATTATCCTTGATTATTCAAAAGAATTGTGATTTCTTCAGAAAATCCAAATCGCATCGATCTGAATTTATTTTTAATTGAAAAAAGTTTGAAAAAATCAAGTTTAATTATTTTTATTTGAAATGGTTAAATCCTCATCATGGAGCGTGCTCAGGAGCCACTCGATTTCGGAAAGACAAGTATATTAATCTAGAATAGAAAAAAAAACTCCACTCTAAATATGAGCTAAACTTATTGTAGTTGCTAGGAACACGCCTAGTTGAAAACATGAAAACAAGCTTAAATTATGTTTTATCGTTGCACTTTTTTCAGTATTTTGATTTGATATTTATCCTTATAATCAAGCCAAAAACGTTCATGAAAATTATTACCTTCAATGTTTTTCCAAATAATCAGGGTAGAAACTAAAATATTGCTTAGAATAAAATAATTACCATGGTTTTAGGCAGCGAATGACCAAGAATGTTAAAGTTGTCTAAAATAATCGATCATA